>NW_024100066.1:0-43405 GCF_016545835.1 Crotalus tigris
GCGATTCAATTATAAGGGATGTAAATTTAGGAAAGGATACAGAGGTTTCAAAGAGGTCAGGTGTCTTCCAGGTGCTACTGCCAGTAGGGACAAGAAGCATATTTTTAAAATAGTCAAGAATGCCAGCAAGGACTGTGATGTGGATGTTATTGTACATCTTGGCACTAACGATCTGTCCCAAAAAGAGGTATTCTCTGTGCAGAATGATTTTCAGAGCTTGAGGCAGGAACTCAGCAGGATAGGTGTAGGCTTACTTTTTCAGAGGTTTTACCAGTATATAAGTAGCAAAATGGAAAAGGCCAGCATATAGCAGAATTCAATATGTGGCTAAAGGAGTGATGTAAAGGGGAAGGCTTTGGTTATATTAGTCACGATGTCTGTAGCTGGTCCAATCAAAAGATGTACAAAAGAGATGGTTTGCCCCATCCAAGAAAGGGACTGAGTTACTTGGCAATAAATTCACAGATTTTCTGGAAGAATATTTAAACTAAACAACGGAGACAGTGAGTTAATTGATACAGAACATCCCTGTTCCCAGCAATCTAAAAATTATAGGGTTATCAGTGCATGTAACATAGTTGTGTGTGTGTGGACAAAAATATCAACCTTGCTGTCAAGCAAAATCAAGCTTTTAATAGCGAATGCCACACAAAGTGCACTAACCAAACAGGTGGTAAGAAAAGAGGAGAATTCAGGCACCACACAGGTTATGTAGAAAGTAAACACAGGGTTAGTCATAAAGGACTCAAATGTCTATACACCAATGCACAGAGAATGAACAGTAAACAGGGTGAACTAGAAATTCAGGTAAATGAGAGCAGATATGATATTGTTGCCATTACAGAAACACGGTGGGATGAAACCCACAAATGGAACACACAGCTAGAGGGATTTAAATTATTTAAAAGAAACAGACCAATAAAAGAGGAGGTGGAGTTGCTCTCTACATAAGAAATAACTACATCTCTACAGAAATAGAACACAACAATGATGAAAATTGTCTTGAATGCATTTGGGTCAATATAAAAGGGAGAAAAATGACATTGCCATAGGTGTATATTATAGGCCACCCAACCAAACAGAGGAAATAAATGAACTTTTTGCTAGTCAGCTAACTAAGGTATGTAGGAAGCTCATCACAATAGCAATGGAAGATTTTAATTACCCTGACATCAACTGGGAGACAAACTCTGCACCAAGTGGAAAATCAAACAGATTCCTGAGAAACCTAGCTGACAACTTTGTCTCCCAAAAAGTAGAGAAGGGAACTAGGGGATTAGCCATATTGGATGTAATCCTCACTAACAGAGATGAAATGATAGAAGATGTTGAAGCCACAGGAACCTTGGAGGGAAGTGATCATACATTATTGGAATTCAACATTCTGGAAGCACAAGCAATAGAATCCTCAAGGGGAAAACAACTCAAGAAGCTTGGGAAAGTTTGAAAAGTGAGATAATACGGGCTCAGTCTAGTACAATACCAACAAAGAAGAAAAATAACAAAAGAAACCAGCATGGCTGCATAAAGAACTCTCTAATAAATTGAAAGAAAAAAAGGATAAGTATAAAAAGTGGAAAGAGGGGCACATAACTAAGGCAGAATATCAGCAAATAGCCCATGCCTGCAAAGATGAAGTGAGGAAAGCCAAGGCTCAAAATGAACTAAGGCTTGTGACCAAAGTCAAAAATAACAAAAACAAAACAAAACACCTTCTTTCAACATGTAAAAAACAAGAAAAAAGTGAAGGAAATGATTGGTCCATTAATGGGGGAAAGTGGCAAGAAGGGGACAAGCAACAGGGAGAAAGCAGAACTATTTAACTCGTTTTTTTGCATCTGTCTTTACACAAAGGGAAAAAACAATCCAACCTATCAAAAACAGTTCCATAAAAAACAGATTAGAAACACAAGTTAAGATAAGCAAGAAGATGGTAAGTGAGCACCTGTCCAACCTAGACGAATTCAAATCACCAGGACCAGATGGATTACACCCCAAGATTCTCAAGGAACTGGCAGATGTGATCTCAGAACCACTGAACTATATTTTTCAAAGATTCTGGAGCACTGGGGAACTACCGGAGGACTGGAAAAAAGCTGATGTAGTTCCCATCTTCAAAAAAGGGGAAAAATGGATCCAGGAAACTACAGACCTATCAGCCTGACCTCAATACCTGGGAAGATTCTGGAAAAGATAATCAAACAATGAATCAGCAAACACCTAGAGGTAAACAAAGTCATTACTAAAAGCCAACATGGGTTTGTCAAAAATAGATCATGCCAGACAAATTGTATTGCATTCTTTGACCAAGTGACAAAATTAGTGGACCAGAGGAATGCTGTGGATATAATTTACTTGGACTTCAGTAAGGCATTTGATAAAGTAGATCACAACCTACTACTCGATAAGATAGAAAAATGTGGGTTAGACAGCATCACCACCAGATGGATTCGTAGCTGGCTGACCGGCCATACTCAGCGTGTGGTCCTCAATGGAACCGCATCTACATGGAGGGAAGTGTGTAGTGCGGTGCCCTAAGGCTCTGTTCTGGGCCCAGTGCTCTTCAACATCTTCATCAATGATTTGGACAAGGGGATAGATGGGGCACTCATCAAATTTGCAGATGACACCAAACTGGCAGGAATAGCCAACACTCCAGAAGACAGGCTTAAGATACAGGAGGCTCTGGACAGACTTGAACACTGGGCGCTATCTAACAAAATGAAATTCAATGGTGAAAAAAGTAAGGTTCTACATTTAGGCAAGAAAAACCAAATGTACAAGTATAGTATAGGGGGTACCTTGCTTAATAGTAGTAACTGTGAAAGAAATCTCAGAGTCTTAGTGGACAATCACTTAGATATGTGCCAGCAATGTGCTGCAGCTGCCCAAAAAGCTAACACAGTGCTAGGCTGCATTAACAGAGGGATAGAATCAAGATCATGTGAAATATTAATAGCACTTTATAATGCCTTGGTAAGGCCAAACTTGGAATACTGCATCAGTTTTGGTCACCACGATGTAAAAAAGATGTTGAGACTCTAGAAAGAGTACAGAGAAGAGCAACAAAGATGATTAGGGGACTGGAGGCTAAAACATATAAGGAACGGTTGCTGGAATTGGGTATGTCTAGTTTAACGAAGAGAAGGACGAGGAGGGACATGATAGCAGTGTTCCAATATCTCAGGGGCTGCCACAAAGAAGAGGGAGTCAAGCTATTCTCCAAAGCGCCTGAAGGCAGGACAAGAAGCAACGAATGGAAACTAATCAAGGAGAGAAGCAACCTAGAACTAAGGAGAAACTTCCTGACAGTTAGAACAATTAACCAGTGGAACAACCTGCCTCCAGAAGCGGTGAATGCTCCAACACTGGAAGTTTTAAGAAGAGACTGGACAGCCATTTGTCCGAAATGGTATAGGGTTTCCTGCCTGAGCAGGGGGTTGGACTAGATGACCTCCAAGGTCCCTTCCAACTTTACTATTATTATTATTATTGATCATCGCACAGTCAGCCAGATGTTCAGACTGGATTTGGAATTTTGTCTACCTATCGAGTCCTTACCCAGGACCTGGGATAGGCAGATGTGGATGTTTGATGGTATTACAGATATCGTCGCAGGATGGAAGCAGTTCCTAATAAGGCTGCCTTTTGCAATTGACTAATAGCGAATTTGTCAATGCCAATGGTGTTCAAGTGGTGATCCAGTTGTTTTGGGATTGCACCCAAGGAGCCTATGACTATTGGTACTACCCTTGCTTGCTTTTGCCACAGTCTTTCTATTTCTATTTGTAGGTCTTTGTATTTTGTTATCTTCTCCAGTTCTTTCTCTTCTATTCTGCTATCTCCAGGCAATGCCACATCCACTATCCAGACTTTTTTGTCTTTCTTATCGACAATTGTTAAGTCTGGGGTGTTATGTTGCAGGTGCTTGTCTGTTTGAATTCTGAAGTCCAAGAGCAGTTTAATTTTATCATTTTCTATGACTTTCTCTATTTTATGATCCCACCAGTTTTTGCTTATAGGCAAATGATATTTTTTGCAGATCTTCCAATGCACCATTGTTGCTACTTTGTCATGCCGCTGCTTGTAGTCAGTCTGTGCAATCTTCTTGCAACAGCTTACCAAGTGGTCCACTGTTACTTCAGCTTCTTTGCATAGGCGGCACTTACTGTCTGTTGCTGTCTTCTCAATTTTGACTTTGTATGCATTTGTCCTTAAGGCTTGGTCTTGTGCAGCCAGAATTAGTCCCTTGGTCTCTTTCTTCAATTTTCCTGCTCTTAGCCATTGCCAGGTCTTGTTAATATCTGCTTTCCCAGCTATTTTTTTTAATGTATTGGCCATGTAGTGCTTTGTCTTCCCATGCCTCTATTCTGTTCTTCATTTGGTCTTTCTTTTTTTTTGTAAAAAAATTTTTATTTTCAATTTTTCATTACATTCATAAAAAATACTTCAGATAAAAAATAAAGTAAATTTATACACACAACTTTCGGTATTGCTCACCCATTTCCCCCCAAACCGCATCCACCCTCTAACCTCTTCTCTCACTTCCCTCTTTCCCTCTTCTTCCTCACTCTCCCCCTCTCCTCCTTCTCCTCAACCTTCCCACTTACTTCTCCCCTTCCTCCTATCTTCTCACTCCGGATGTGATCCAGGGGAAATGCCTGAGCAATTCCTCTCTCCAAGTTAAAACATCAATATTATATACAAAAAAAACACAACTACGGTATTTCTACTTATCTGACCTCTTTAACCTCTAACCCACCCTCCCCCCATCTCCCTCCCCCCGCTCTGCCTCCCTCCCCCCCAACTTCCCAGAGCCAAGTACAGGGTTATACAAACATATTAAACATAATCTACTTAAGTTTACTAATTATACAATAACCAAAATCATACTAAACCTTAACTCTCTTCATAAAGTCTGTCAATGTCACTGCATGGATGAAGGGCATGATTCATTGTCATTATTTTTCTGGTCTTCCTATCCATTGCTTTTAGTTCTGCTTGAGTCCAGTCCACTATTCCAGCTGTGTACTTAATGACTGGAATTGCCCAGGTGTTGATTGCCTTTATGGTATTGCCTCCATTGAGTTTGGACTTTAAGATCTTCTACACTCTCTTGATGTATTCACCTCCAATCTTTTTCTTGACTTCAGTGTGCTTGAAGGATACCCAGTGATTTGTAGTACTCTTCCTCATCCAACTTATGTTATTTTCGTGGGCATCTTGATCTTCAGTTTTCACTACTTTCCTTGTTTGATAGTAATGTGGCACCTTTGTCAAGCCAACTCCATTACAAATATACTTGGCTTATATTACGGACAGTGTTTGAGCAGCGATTCTATTTCAGATGATGTTTTTCATACAGATTCAGATCATCCATGTAAAGAGATGGACTGGTAGATGTTTTTGATGTTTGATAGCCAGTCCTGAGTTATTCCCGTATTGTTGACAGAGGAACGTGCAATACATCTAATGGTGACAAGAATCTTCCTTGAATATTTCTCTCTTGATATTATTAATTATTCTTTTATTAATTATTATTATTATTATTATTATGGATCATCGCACAGTCAGCCAGATGTTCAGACTGGATTTGGCATTTTGTCTACCTATCGAGTCCTTACCCAGGACCTGGGATAGGCAGATGTGGATGTTTGATGGTATTACAGATATCCTCGCAGGATAGAAGCAGTTCCCTTATTATTATTATTATGGATTATCGCACAGTCAGCCAGATGTTCAGACTGGATTTGGCATTTTGTCTACCTATCGAGTCCTTACCCAGGACCTGGGATAGGCAGATGTGGATGTTTGATGGTATTACAGATATCGTCGCAGGATGGAAGCAGTGCCTAATAAGGCCGCCTTTTGCAATTGACTAATAGCGAATTTGTCAATGCCAATGGTGTTCAAGTGGTGCTCCAGTTGTTTTGGGATTGCACCCAAGGAGCCTATGACTATTGGTACTACCCTTGCTTGCTTTTGCCACAGTCTTTCTATTTCTATTTGTAGGTCGTTGTATTTTGTTATCTTCTCCAGTTCTTTCTCTTCTATTCTGCTGTCTCCAGGCACTGCCACGTCCACTATCCAGACTTTTCTGTCTTTCTTATCGACAGTTGTTAAGTCTGGGGTGTTATGTTGCAGGTGCTTGTCTGTTTGAATTCTGAAGTCCCAGAGCCGTTTAATTTTATCATTTTCTATGACGTTCTCTATTTTATGATCCCACCAGTTTTTGCTTACAGGCAAATGATATTTTTTGCAGATCTTCCAATGCACCATTGGTGCTACTTTGTCATGCCGCTGCTTGTAATCAGTTTGTGCAATCTTCTTGCAACAGCTTACCAAGTGGTCCACTTTTTCTTCAGCTTCTTTGCATAGGCGGCACTTACTGTCTGTTGCTGTCTTCTCAATTTTGACTTTGTATGCATTTGTCCTTAAGGCTTGGTCTTGTTCAGCCAGAATTAGTCCCTCGGTCTCTTTCTTCAATTTTCCTGCTCTTAGACATTGCCAGGTTTTATTATTATCTGCTTTCCCAGCTATTTTTTTCATGTATTGGCCATGTAGTGCTTTGTCTTCCATGCCTCTAATTCTTTCTTCATTTGGTCTTTCTTGATATTTCTCTCTGTATTATTATTATATTTATTATTATATTATTAATTATTATTATTTATTATTATTATTTATTATTATTATTATTATTAGTATGGATCATCGCACAGTCAGCCAGATGTTCAGACTGGATTTGGCATTTTGTCTACCTATCGAGTCCTTACCCAGGACCTGGGATAGGCAGCTGTGGATGTTTGATGGTATTACAGATATCGTCGCAGGATGGAAGCATTGTTCCCTATTATTATTATTATGATTATCGCACAGTCGCCAAGATGTTCAGACTGATTTGGCTTTTTGTCTACCTATCGGTCCTTACCCAGGACCTGGGATAGGCAGATGTGGTTTTTGATGGTGCTTACGGTATCGTCGTCGGATGGAGCAGTTCCTAATAGGCCCGCCTTTTTGCATTGACTAATTAACAATTTGTCAATGCCACAGGTGGGTCAAGTGGGTGCTCCAGTTGTTTGGGATTTGCGCCAAGGAGCCTATTACTATTGACTACCCGTGCCTTGATATCTTTCTATTTCTATTTGTAGGTCGTTGTATTTTTGTTACTTCTCCAGTTCTTTCTCTTCTTTCCTGCTGTCTCCAGGCACTGCGATGTCCACTATCCAGACTTTTTTGTCTTTCTTATCGACAATTGTTAAGTCTGGGGTGTTATGTTGCAGGTGCTTGTCTTTTTGAATTCTGAAGTCCCAGAGCAGTTTAATTTTATCATTTTCTATGAATTTCTCTATTTTATGATCCCACCAGTTTTTGCTTACAGGCAAATGATATTTTTTGCAGATCTTCCAATGCACCATTGTTGCTACTTTGTCATGCCGCTGCTTGTAATCAGTTTGTGCAATCTTCTTGCAACAGCTTACCAAGTGGTCCACTGTTTCTTCAGCTTCTTTGCATAGGCGGCACTTACTGTCAGTTGCTGTCTTCTCAATTTTGACTTTGTATGCATTTGTCCTTAAGGCTTGGTCTTGTGCAGCCAGAATTAGTCCCTCGGTCTCTTTCTTCAATTTTCCTGCTCTTAGCCCTTGCCAGGTTTTATTATTATCTGCTTTCCCCGCTATTTTTTTCATGTATTGGCCATGTAGTGCTTTGTCTTCCCATGCCTCTATTCTGTTCTTCATTTGGTCTTTCTTGTAGGCCAGTTTGGTCTCTCCAGTAGTTAGTAAGCCTTCCTGATATACTAATTTCAGTGCATCTTCATCATTGTTCTTCAGATATTCTTCCAAAGTCATTTTTTCTTCTTCACCCATCTGATGTACTTGTAGCATTCCACGCCCACCTATTTGCCTTGGTAGATAAAGTCTATCAATGTCACTGCGTGGATGAAGGGCGTGATTCATTGTCATTATTTTTCTGGTCTGCCTATCCATTGCTTTTAGTTCTGCTTGAGTCCAGTCCACTATTCCAGCTGTGTACCTAATGACTGGGATTGCCCAGGTGTTGATTGCCTTTATGGTATTTCCTCCATTGAGTTTGGACTTTAAGATCTTCTTCACTCTCTTGATGTATTCACCTCTAATCTTTTTCTTGACTTCAGTGTGCTTGATGTTGTCAGCTTGAAGGATACCCAAGTATTTGTAGTATCTTCCTCATCCAGACTCTTAATGTTATTTTCGTGGGGCATCTTGATTCCTTCAGTTTTCACTACTTTTCCTTGTTTGATAGTAAGTGTGGCACATTTGTCCAAGCCAAACTCCATTACAATATCTTGGCTATATATACGGACAGTGTTGAGCAGCGATTCTATTTCAGATGATGTTTTTCCATACAGCTTCAGATCATCCATGTAAAGGAGATGGGATAGTCTGGTAGATGTTTTTGATGTTTGATAGCCATGTCCTGAGTTATTCAGTATTGTTGACAGAGGAAACAGTGCAATAACAAATAGTAATGGTGACAATGAATCTCCTTGAAATATTTCTCTCTTGATATTATTATTATTATTATTATTATTATTATTATTATTATTATTATTATTATTATTATTATTATTATTGATCATCGCACAGTCATCCAGATGTTCAGACTGGATTTGGCATTTTGTCTACCTATCGAGTCCTTACCCAGGACCTGGGATAGGCAGATGTGGATGTTTGATGGTTATTATTATTATTATTATTATTATTATTATTATTATTATTATTATTATTATTATGGATTATCGCACAGTCAGCCAGATGTTCAGACTGGATTTGGCATTTTGTCTACCTATCGAGTCCTTACCCAGGACCTGGGATAGGCAGATGTGGATGTTTGATGGTATTACAGGTATCGTCGCAGGATGGAAGCAGTTCCTAATAAGGCCGCCTTTTGCAATTGACTAATAGCGAATTTGTCAATGCCAATGTGTTCAAGTGGTGCTCCAGTTGTTTTGGGATTGCACCCAAGGAGCCTATGACTATTGGTACTACCCTTGCTTGCTTTTGCCACAGTCTTTCTATTTCTATTTGTAGGTCTTTGTATTTTGTTATCTTCTCCAGTTCTTTCGCTTCTATTCTGCTATCTCCAGGCACTGCCACATCCACTATCCAGACTTTTTTGTCTTTCTTATCGACAATTGTTAAGTCTGGGGTGTTATGTTGCAGGTGTTTGTCTGTTTGAATTCTGAAGTCCCAGAGCAGTTTAATTTTATCATTTTCTATGACTTTCTCTATTTTATGATCCCACCAGTTTTTGCTTACAGGCAAATGATATTTTTTGCAGATCTTCCAATGCACCCTTGTTGCTACTTTGTCATGCCGCTGCTTGTAGTCAGTCTGTGCAATCTTCTTGCAACAGTTTTTTTTTTTCTTACAAGTGGTCCCTGTTTCTTCGCTTCTTTGGCATAGGCGCACTTACTGTCTGTTGCTGTCTTCTCATTTTTTGCTTTGTATGCTTTGTCTTAGGCTTGGTCCTTGTTGCAGCCAGAATTATCCTCGGTCTCTTTCTTCAATTTTCCTGCTCTTAGGCCTTGCCAGGTTTTATTATTTCGCTTCCCAGCTATTTTTTTTAGTATTGCCTATGTAATGCTTTGTCTTCCCATGCCTCTATTCTGTTCTTTCATTTGGTCTTTCTTGTAGTCCAGGTTGGTCTCTCAGTAGTGTAGTAAGCCTTCCTGATATACTAATTCAGTGCATCTTCATCATGTGTTCTCAGTATTCTTCAAAGTCATTTTTTTTCTTCCTTCACCATCTGATGTACCTTATAGCATTCACGCCCATGCTATTTGCCTTGGTAGATAAAGTCTATCAATGTCACTGCGTGGATGAAGGGCATGATTCAGTGTCATTATTTTTCTGGTCTGCCTATCCATTGCTTTTAGTTCTGCTTGAGTCCCGTCCACTATTCCAGCTGTGTACCTAATGACTGGGATTGCCCAGGTGTTGATTGCCTTTATGGTATTTCCTCCATTGAGTTTGGACTTTAAGATCTTCTTCACTCTCTTGATGTATTCACCTCTAATCTTTTTCTTGACTTCAGTGTGATTGATGTTGTCAGCTTGAAGGATACCCAAGGATTTGTAGTACTCTTCCTCATCCAGACTCTTAATGTTATTTTCATGGGGCATCTTGATTCCTTCAGTTTTCACTACTTTTCCTTGTTTGATAGTAAGTGTGGCCTTTGTCCAAGCCAACTCTTACATATCTTGTGGCTATTATACGGACAGTGTTTGATCAGCGATTCTATTTCAGATGATTGTTTTTCCATACAGCTTTCAGCTCATCCAGTAAAGGACATGGGATGTCTGGTAGATGTTTTTGATGTTTGAGTAGCCATGTCCTAGTTATTCAGTATTGTTTGACAGAGGAAACAGTGGCAATAACAAATAGTAATGGTGATAATGAATCTCCTTGAAATATTCCTCTCTTGATATTAACCTCTCCCAGCTTTTCACCATTGATCTGCAACTGTGTCTTCCATTGTGCCATCGATTTTTGCACAAATTTTCTGATGTTTCTACTACTCCTGTTATTTCTAGGCACTTGATTATCCAATCATGTGGCAGAGAGTCAAATGCCTTTTTGTAGTCAATCCATGCCACATTCAGGTTGGTCTTCCTTCTCTTGCAGTTTTCCAAGATCATTTTGTCTATTAGGAGTTGATCTTTTGTTCCTCTGCTATTGGGGCGGTTTCCTTTCTTCTCAGGTGGAAAGAGATTGTTTTCAACTAGATGCTGTTGTACTGCATCAGCTACCACACCAGTTAGTAATTTGAAGGTTGTTGGTAAGCAGGTAATTGGCCTGTAATTACCTGGTGTTGCCCCTTTTGCTGGATTTTTCATTATTAGGTAGGTTTGCCCAGTTGTTAGCCACTTTTCAATTTCTCCTCCTTGTAGTATATTGTTGAACTGTTTGGCAATGAGTGGGTGTATAACAGTTAGATGTTTCAACCAAAACCCATGCAGTTCATCTTCACCTGGTGCTGACCAATTTTTGATTTTCCTTGCTCTTTTTTCTACCATTTTTGTTGTTATTACTATTCTTTCATTTCAACTTCTGTTTTATTTGTATCCACCTCTTTTAACCAAGCCGCATCCTTGTTGTATTTCTTTGGGTTATCCCATATCTGCTTCCAGAACTGCACTGTTTCTTTCTTTCAGGTACTGACTGATTCATTGCAGTTTCTCCATTGATGGATTGGTAGAAATGTTTCTGAATTGGATTTGGGGGTGGCAATTGAAGTTCTGCTATAGTTTGGCGATTCGAGCTTCTATCTACTGATTTTCCTGATATACCCTGTTTTTGTTGTCTTTATTAGTTCCATTGCTTACCTTGATCTTCCTGTTTTAAGTGGTATTTCTTGATTAGGTATTCTTTGTCCTTACTGTTCTTCAGCTTCTTTTCTTTCATCTTTTCTAGCTGCTTGCATGTGTCTTAACTTGCTGGGGGGTATTTCCCCCTTTTTTTATTTTCTAGTCTACCTTCCATTTTGTGGTGCCTGTTTGTTTTTTTCTTTTTTCTGTTGATTTTAACATCCCAGTCTTCTGTTATAACTGCAGCTGTGCTGTACATTAGTTGGTTTGTTTCTTGCAGTGAATTGGTGCTTATACTTGATATTGCTGTATTTGCATCTTTTAATGCTTGTGCTAGCTGTTTCTTTGGAACAAGCTTCAATGCAGGCAGCCTTATTCTGTTGTTTTTGTGCTGTTCTAGATGCTCAGTTATTCTTTGTTTCAATTCTTTTATTTCTTTAGTTAGCGGGTTTTGTTCTTCCTGAGGAAGAGGTGCCTGGTTTCCAAATGAGAACAGTTGTATATCTCTGCTGGATTCCTTCACTGCCAACTCCCCCTGGTTTGCCTCTACATTCTGAATTACTTCTGGTAAGGCTTTGATTTCTTTGCCCTGTGTAAACCTTTGCAGTTCGTCCAATTCTGTTTCTGTGAATACTTTATTTCGTGTTATAAATCGGCGTTGATCTGCTAGTCTCTGTTCTGTTATTTCTGATTCTGGATGTTCTTCTTTCCCGAATTGATGCATTCGTTTTTTAGATATCCTCTCTTTGTTGGACTTGTCTGTAGTAACAGATCATTATTTATTATGTTTCCATCATGTGTATCTGCGACGGGTAAACACCTTTTCTTCCAGTTAGTTCTGCAGGCTGCCTGGCCCTGGTTGCTCAGCGCAACAGTCCTGGTCTGTAACCCTTTTTTCAACCAGATATCACAGGATCTCTCCAATATCTAGTGCGGACCTTGTTAAACCCGGGCTCCCGTTTCCGAGCCGGTATGGGCATTCTGAAATTTACGTCTCACCATATTTTTTATGGGAGAGACACTCTTTGTCTGACTCCTCTGATGAGACCTGTCCAGTATGGTTGAACCTCTGGCATAGCTCTCATCTTCCTCAGAGTACACAAGCCCCACAACCACGTCAAGGTAGTGCCTCACTGGGGGTTATTATTATTATTATTATTATTATTATTATTATTATTATTACTATGTCCAATAATTACTGGACTTAATTTTGTCTTGGAGTGACAGAAGTGGCTTCAAAAAATATAAAGTTTGAACTCCTACAAAGCACTGTTGGGATGACTGTATTCTGTGGCCATCCTGATTCTCCCAAAGGGATCAAGCTCCAAGCCGTTCATCAACAATTAAGGTTTGTTTAGGGTTAAAATACTGTGAGAAATTAAGATTAAGATACTGCCTTACTCAGAACAGAACTTGGAACAGTTCAACACTAAAAGCATAGGGTACATTATGATTAGCTACTACTAATTGTAGTCACCATCACACATTTTTGTCTTTATTTATGGTGTACACATTTGCAGATGAAACCATATGTGGCTGTCCTCTCTTTCTAGATGTTTGATTATGTAAATCATATTTTGCTGCAAATTTTCAGTGTGTATCTACAAACATGGGGAACTCATCAAATTTGCAGATGACACCAAGCTGGCAGGAATAGCCAACACTCCAGAAGACAGGCTTAAGATACAGAAGGATCTGGACAGACTTGAACACTGGGCACTAACTAACAAAATGAAATTCAAAGGTGAAAAAAGCAAGGTTCTACATTTAGGCAAGAAAAACCAAATGCACAAGTACAGCATAGGTGGCACCATGCTCAATAGTAGTAACTGTGAGAGGGACCTCGGAGTCCTAGTAGACAATCACTTAAATATGAGCCAGCAGTGTGCTGCAGCTGCCAAACAGGCCAACACAGTGCTAGGCTGCATTAACAGAGGGATAGAATCAAGATCACGTGAAGTATTAATACCACTATTCAATGCCTTGGTAAGGCCACACTTGGAATACTGCATCCAGTTTTGGTCACCACGATGTAAAAAAGATGTTGAGACTCTAGAAAGAGTACAGAGAAGAGCAACAAAGATGGTTAGGGGACTGGAGGCTAAAACATATAAGGAACGGTTGCTAGAATTAGGTATGTCTAGTTTAACGAAGAGAAGGACAAGGGGGGACATGATAGCAGTATTCCAATATCTCAGGGGCTGCCATAAAGAAGAGGGAATTAAGCTATTTTCCAAAGCACCTGAAGGCAGGACAAGAAGCAACGGGTGGAAACTAATCAAGGAGAGAAGCAACCTAGAACTAAGGAGAAACCTCCTGACAGTGAGAACAATTAATCAGTGGAACAGTTTGCCTCCAGAAGCAGTAAATGCTCCAACACTGGAAGTTTTTAAGAAGAGACTGGACAGCCACTTGTCCGAAATGGTGTAGGGTTTCCTGCCCGAGCAGGGGGTTGGACTAGATGACCTCCAAGGTCCCTTCCAACTTTACTACTACTATTATTATATATGAATAACTTCTTAGCCTTTTTTATTTTTAAATCTTCACTTCTACATGCAGTAATATGCTTGCCCTTGCTAGATGTTTTTAAAAAGCAATAATCTAAAACAATCAACACAACTACTCACTTCCTCCACAAATGCAGCAATGGCAATATGAAATATGTGTGAACTTCCAGACATTGTGATTTCTTTGTAAACACAATCATTATTGCAGTGTGTTAATTGTTCTGGGACCAGAGAACATAACTGAGCAATTTGCTCACCATGTGTGGTTCTCTGGGACCACTTTTTGTACTATCAGTTCTTCTAGACTTGCAGAATTCAGAGCTGCAGAATTCAGTGGCAAAATGGCAAAGACTAAGCAGCATGATTTCCCAGCAATTCCTGGCAAGATTTGGATAAAGTGTGATAGGCTTTTGTGTAGGGCTAGTATTCCTGAAGCTTTACTACTGCTAGCAAAATACTTGCCACAAAAGTTACCACCACTTGTTTATTGGTGATCATCATTCTGCAGCAATCTCTAGCTATGGAAAAGAATGGAAAGAAAGTTTGTTTTTTATCCACACCTGCTTTAAAACAATTGGGTGGAAAATATGACTGCTTTGGAATGGAAGGCTCTCTCATCTAGATGCTACTTAAGGATTGTTCTCCTTTCCCCCTCCACTTAGCTGCTATTCTGGATTTCAGGAGTTCGTCTTTGCTTCTGTCCTCTTTCTCTTGGTCCTTCCTTCCTCATGTTCATCCTTTACTATTGCCTCACAGTGCTTTAGTCAGCAGAGCACCACTATTCCTAAAAATGCATCTAATCCCACCAACATAAAAGCAATTTAGGAAGGAAGCTGTCATGCTGAAGAAGGCATGATCTGTGTCGCTGAACCAGTGGTGGAATTCAGCACCATTTTGGCAGAACTGATAGCTAATTTTTTGTTGCCCAGGCCCAGAAGCAGCATCCACACAGAGAACTGGTTGTTTACATATTTGAATCCCATCACTGCACTGAACCATCTAGAGCAGAATCTAGAATGCTTGTTTTCTCATGGGTGAGACATTGTGGTGGAGATTGTTTTGAAAAACAAAGTGGCTGTTTACTATGCACATGTTAGAATAGCACAGAATATGTTAGATACAGGGTAAGCACCTTTCACAGTAAGTTAACTGTGACCTTATCTGGGGAAAGAAGACCTGACTACATGTCCATTCTTCGAGGTAATCCAGACAAGAAACCAAGATCACGAGTATTAATACTGTAATGTTACTATAAAGTTACAGTAGCAGAATCTTGTCAATCTCCCCTCTCTACCTTTATTTTCCAGAGAACCAAAGAGGGTCAGTTCTAAGATGGCTTGTCCACTTCCATTTCTCTTTGGACACAATTCATTTATCAGACTGTTGTCTAAGCTACAGCTCTTACTTCTGTCTTCCGAGGTTATTCTCATAGGTCATTACTGTATAGAAACTCCTGCCTTCACGTGACTACTACAGTGAGCTTTCCATGGGGCTGCCCTTAAAGACTACTTGGAGATTACAATTGGTCCAGAATATATTGTGTGTTTACTGGTACTTGTTCCTGGAAGCATCTAGCAATGATTTTTCTAATTCTGTGCTGGTCTCCAATTAATTTCAGAGTACAATTTAATATTGACCTGTAAAGCCATTTAATGCTTCACACATGGAAACCGTCGGGATTATCTGCTTCAACTAGTATGAAGTCTCCTTGTTGGTTTTCCTGGATTTTTTTAAAAAACTGAATAATTTTGGAGGGCCTTTCCTTGAGTTTATTTTCCATTTCTTGTTTTGTTCTTGGTTTCTTGTCCATTTTTGTATTTTATGGGGACTGATGTGGCTATTGTGGTCGCTGTTAAGATTGGTTTGATTAGTTTTTATCCTCAATGTGGATATTTTAACTTTAAGTTCTCTTGCCTGGAAGCCATCAAGCATAATCTGAGGTGGAGTAAAAGTACAATAAATCAATAAAAAGGAAATGGGTGTGTAAGCAATAATACAATTAATAAAAAGAAAAAAAACAAAAGCTGCAGTTCAGTTTTGTATTTATGCTTGCTTTTACTGTCATTTACTATTTGTAAGCACACATAGATTGAATTATTTATCAATTGTTCCTTAACATTTGATAAAGGTTTTTTTATTAAGTAAAAAAACCCACCTTTCACATTGATTAATGTTTTGAGGGAGCTGTTATAAAAAGTGCACCTATTCCTTCCCTCTGATTTTTGTCACTTTACCCACTCTCTATTCAATTTCACAATTCAATCCCCAGAAAACCCAGTAAAGTTAATTTCATTACAGGCAGTCTTTGAATTACGACCAACATTGAGCCCAAAATTTATGTTGCTAAGTGAAACACTTGTTAAGTTTTGCCCCATTTTATGACCTTTTTTGACACAGTTGTTAAGTAAATTGCTCCAGTTGTTAAGTTAGCAACACAATTAAGTGAATCTGGCTTCCCCATTGGCTTTGCTTGTCAGAGGTTGCAAAAGGTGATCACATGACCCCAGGACATTGCAACTGTCATACATACAAACCAACTGCCAAACATGCAACTTTTGACCACATGACCATGGGGATCCTGCAACGGTTGTAGGTGTGAAAAATGGTCATAAGTCACATTTTTCAGTACCATTGTAACTTTGAACAGTCACTTATCAAACTCTTCAAAGGACTATCTGTACTCCATAATCTGAAGGGGGACCTGCTGTGTTCAATTCCTGCCCTCATCAACCCCAGGACAGACTACTGCACTGCGTTCTGCATGGGGCTACACTTGAAGACTATTCAGAAACTGCATCTGGAATTAATGAGTTAATCTTTCTTGGTCATGACAATTTGAGTTTCAAACTCCTGGTTCCAATGAACGTATTTGGGATCAGAATGTAACAGGATGCATCTCAACCAGTTTGATTCAAAGTTGCTTTGCTGTTGTTCAGATTTGGTTGAACTAGTCAGATAAAGAAGTTGCCTGGAGAAACTTTTATAGAAATGGGAACTTGTTAGTTTTGCTTTGACCCAGATGTAATATATTTAATATTCATCCACATATATTTTTATACAGCATTCAGCTTAGTTATGTGTTACTATATTTAAATTAATTAATATAATAAGGCATGTGGAGTAGCTGCATCAAAGGAATTATTTCTCATAGAAATCTGCTCTGGGACCACTTTCCTAGAAACATTGAATGGGGTAATGATGAAAGAGGGAGGAATGAAATAATAGACATTCCTAGAGCAGAGTTTCCAGCATTCTCTTCTGCATAAACCATATTACTTTATTCATGACATTTTCTCAAGGGTTTAAAGTTAAGTACCCTCAGAAATACTGAAAGAAGAATGTTAGAAGTGCTACAGATTCAGGCTAACATTCTTGGCCCACAAATGTTTCATTATGAAAAAAAGAATCTTTACAATGAGGTCTTGTATAAAATATTAAACAGCTTTGAAACTAATCTGGCATTTTAGAACTGGGCTGTTCCTTGTCTGCTCTAGGTGCCTTCCTTGCTGAAAATGCAGAGCTGTACAATTGTTCAAGGCCAAATTTTCTTTTTCAAGCTCTTAAGTTTTCAAAAGGCTAATTATATGTGTATCTTGGTGAAGGGGAAGACAAGAAAGGACAGGCTGGGCCATCTTTAACTCAGCCCTCTTTCTCCTTGAATGGAGGAAGTGGCGTGATGTCTGTGGGGTGATTTTACTCATGGACAACTGGCCTTTCCACAGAAAAGTACCCTCCCCTCTGGAATACATCCGGCCTTTCTTGTAAGTCACATTACATTCCACTTGAATCATACACACAGTTTTTAGTGTGACGAGGCCATGAGAATTCCCAGGGCTGGAGGGATTTGGATGGGGGAACACAATGCTACGTCAACAATGAAAGCTATGCAGTATGTCAAAATGGACGTTTTTCTTGTTAGTGCCCTATTCAGGGACACTTTTATTGTACATTCATTCCTTCAGTGCCTAGCATCAGTTGTAAAGTTAACATACTTCTATATTGGTGAATGAGGTTCTGAATAGAACACAAGGAATCAGCAAGTGGGAGAAAGGAACTGGATGATTTGAATCCATCGTTGAGTACAACATACATAATATGTGTTGCTGACAATTGCTCCAATACAGAATTGCATCACTTACAGGGGCAACCTTATTAATTTCTAATGAAGGCAGTATACAAACTGTATACAAAAATGATGTAATGTTTTAGAAATCTGATGTCTGCCATTGCTGAAACGAAAATATTATTTATTTGGTGGTGCTGGGCCCAAAACACTCAGTGAGTTTCTGGGACTGTGAATAAATTTTAATCTGGAGTTCCCAAATCCCAGATCAATGCCTAACTACTATATCACACTTCGTTCCATAGGCATAGGAGCTCCTAAATGTTCATATAATAGAGACTGATTTCAGTATAAAATATTCCAGAAGGAACTGTTTATAAACTGTTATGGTGGTAGGATGCAAATTTGAAAATGTAAACTTAGAAAGCACAATTCTGCCATTTTTTATGATATAGTATAATGCTTTAAGGGAACTTGGCCCCAAATTCTTGCACATTCCTGAGATCCAGCAAAGTGATTTCAGTATATGAATCAGGAGCTCACATTCCTGATTTTGTCTGGCCTTTTTAGATGCATATGGTACCTTTTGAAGCGGTAGAGACTTCATTGCTGCTTTGCAATAGTGGCCAGTATTTGTAGCTCGCGTGTAGGATGAGGGTGAAGGTTCATTCTCCAAGGATGTGGGTTGTGTTGAAAGAAAAATCAGGTCCAGTTCCAAGCTGGGAATAAAATGGAGGCTGCTTAGGAAAGAAGGTTTGTTTATTGATGAGCAGAACCAGCATGCAATTCTGGGACAGCTGACAAAATGGAGTTTAGAGAAGGTGAGTTTTTATACCTTCTTTGGGCTTTGTATTTGAGATGCCTGTTCCTGTGCAAGAACATGTCCTTTTAATATTCTAATGGCTGTTGCCAGATTCCTATGGGATCATGTAGGATCATGGCTGGTTCTATAGGCAAAAGAAGAAATGCAAATCCTAGGTGTTTGTTTGAGCTAATCTTTTCAACTTTTGGCTTGCCAAATTATGTTGCTTATCTGGAGTCTTTGTTTTCTCTTTGCTCATGAATAGAGTGGCCCAATCTTTCTGAATGGATCTCCTAAAGACTGGCCTCTTCATGTTTTTGCTTGAGGCTGTGGCTGCTTTTTGTTTTTGTTAAGATTTTTCTCCATTTCTCCTTTAGGAAAAATATTCTATCCTGCTTTTTTAATATTCCTCAAAATATTTCATTCTCTCTCCCTCCCTCCCTCCCTCCCTCCCTCCCTCTCTCTCTCTCTCTCTCCCGCCTCCCCCCTCCTCCCTCTGTGTGTGTGTGTGTGTGTGTGTGTGTGTGTGTGTGTGTTGTGTGTGTGTGTGTGTACTGACTTCCTGCAGTTGGGTTCCTAACATTTTGTCACCAGGCTTCCTAATGTTTTGTCACCACTAAACATCTTCAGTGGAGTTTAGGGGATGTCAGTGTCAGTGTTCTTCTGTTTATAAGGGCTTTGTGTGGTCAGTAGATCTTGTGAAGTAGTTCATTATTACTTCTTCATGGAAATACATTCACATGAAAGCAAATGTAAGCACATTTGTATGAATGCACACACACACATGCAGGGGCATATATTTGCTTTCTGAATAAAATCTTGCTTGTATTATGACCCCCATGGATGGGAATCTGAAACCTCTTCTGACCCAACCCCAGCAATTTTAATCCAAGTTGAAAATATTGGGACAGGAATTTACTATTATCAGCCCCTTCCCCAGCTTCTGCTGTTGTGGATGATGCAAACATTGTTGAAAAAGCCAATTCATTAGCCATAAAATTATATTGTCTCATAAAAAAAGGCTCACTGCTGGACAATTTACAGAGACCACTCCCAAATCTGGAATTGGTTCTGCCATTAAAAAATGAAAAAGATTGCATCAGATTTTCCATTTCTGCTTCCTTCCCACCTTTATACAGAAAAGAAGCTTGCATTCTGATTCACATCATACCTTTTAAAATAATATTGACTGAATATAACCTGGTGTTGAGCAGCATAGGTTTTATCTAAAGAGGACCAGTAAGTGAGAGTGGGAAGTTGAAAAACAACGTTGGCTGAAAAAGCCACATTTTAATTTTGATTGGCAGTGTGATCCAAGACATCACCCAGAGCTGAGCTCAGTTTGAGAGATTATTTCTTTGTAGACCAAATGTCCAAGAATGCTATTGAACTGTTTTTCCCAAGATTTTATGAGAATTTTGTGTTCCTGTGAAAGTATGGGGGAAGGAGAAGGAGGAGGAGGAGAGGGGTGCTGTCACAACTGACCTTCAGTGAGCCATTATTTTTAAAAAAGAAAAAAAAGGGGGGGATGGTGAATATACTTGCTACTGACATGCTGCTGATAGGAAAGAGATAACACAAAGGCCACGTGGGATTATTGCTTCACGTTTGTGGATGTCAAGGATTTAGAAGTGAGCCATTATCTCGGTTCAGGGCCAAACTATTTAAAAATTATGGGCATGTTTCTGCTGTCCAGAGCAAAGGCCTTTCAGATGCCTCTGATGGATAACAGCTCTTTAAAATTCCTCTCTGAATATTCTTGGGCATCAGTTTACAATTCCTCTTTTCTTGTAAAAGTAACTGCAAGCAGATTTGGGGGAAGGAGTGGGGGGGGTGTCTCCATTATCTTAAGGCAGGTTGCATTTTCATTGGGTCTGAGACCACATAGTGGGAGCATTCTTCCTCCCCCTTGGGTTCTTTTCTTTGGCAGCCATGAACAACCTATTGAAGAGAAGTCACGATGTCATGCCACCCAGAGAGAGACCAATAAGGACCCGGCTCTGGAATGAGCGCACAACCCGTGATGTATATATTGACAACTCTTCAGCAGGCCCCAGGAATATTTAAATCTGCTATTTAAGATTCTTCCTGTGGAAAAGGGTGTCTCTGGAAAAAAGCTGTTGCATTTCCCTTTGCAGTGTGGTGGCTTCTGCTGTTCAAAGAGGTATCAGATCTGCTTGGCTGGGAAAACCTGAAGGTTTTATCTCCTACTGCTAAGCTACAAGCATTAAAAGCCATGAAGTTAACATCTGAACTCCTGTCAATCCAGTAAATTTGAGGAGACTAGAGAAGAAAGACTAAGGCTGAAAGATATCATTTATTTATTAAATTTATATGCTGTCCATCTCACTATCCTTTATTGGCCAGTCTCCTGAATTATCTGGTGGAAAATCAAAGAGTTGGTTTAGGTTTCATTCTAAATTTAGGTGAAGTTTCTTAATAAATCCTTCCACTAAATAGCATATTCTGAAGCTGCCAGGCTAATGACTTGCTTTTTTTGGTTCTGCCGGATTGCATCTTCATGTTTGATTCCTGTCTGAAACTGAATTTCCATTTGTATGGAAATGTGATTTGGTATGTGAAACTTGTTCTGAAGAGGTAATCCTGAATCTGGTCAGTCTTGCTTATTTTTCCCACACTTTCCCTTGATCTTTTTTTTCTCCATCTGTGCTCTGTATGGAAGAAATTGGTGAAGACTGAAGAATAGAATAGAATAGAATAGAATAGAATAGAATAGAATAGAATAGAATAGAATAGAATAGAATAGAATAGAATAGAATAGAATAGAATAGAAAAAGCAGAGCAGAGCAGAATAGAATAACAGAGTTGGAAGGAACCCTGGAGATCTTCTAGTCCAACACCTTGTACAGGCAGGAAATCCTAACTATACCATTTCAGATAAATGGTTGTCCAATCTCGTCTTTAAAACTTCCAGTGTTGGAGCATTCACAACTTCTGGAGACAAGTAGTTCCACTGATTAATTGTACTAACTGTCTGGAAATTTCTTCTTAGTTCTAGGTTGCTTTTCTCTTTGATTAGTTTCCTTCTGTTGCTTCTTGTCCTGCCTTCAGGCACTTTGGAGAATAGCTTGACTCCCTCTTCTTTGTGGCAACCCCTGAGATATTGGAACACTGCTAACATGAATACACATGGTATCAAGAGGTCTAAATTAGGGAAGATTGTATTATTGTTGGGCATCCTTTTTCAAGCGCCCAATTCCTGAAGAATGGCTTCCTTCTGTTTACTACAGGTACACAGAATGGTTCTTATTTCCGTTAAGGCCTTAATATTTCAGTTTTTCCATTTTTGTCAGCCGTCTTATCCTGCCACCAAATTAACTGACTCCAAGTAATTCCATTTGTTCCCAATATTTCCTGAGAATTGCTATATGAATAGTACTAATTTCTGTTTCTGTCTGAATTGTTTTTATACTGTCTTTTTATTTTATTTATTCTATTTATTAAATTTATATGCCACCCATCTTGCCATCAAGCAACTCTAGGTGGCTTACAACAAGCTAAAAATAACAGTATAAAATTGTCAGGCAAAAAGTCCACAGTAATGGTAATGATGTTGCTTAATAAGAGGAAGAACTTCAAGATATTTCTTATGTTGCGGCTGGCAATACCGCTGTTGTTTCTCTATTGAGAGACATAAGAGATGAGGAGTAATGCAATGATGCCACCAGAGGATGCAGAGTTTGAATTTTCAGCCCTCATGTTTACCTTTCTTCTGTTTTTTTTATTAAAGGGAAAACTACACTGCTGTGATTTAAAGGCCTGTTTCTGAATTTTGGAAGAGCAGTTTTGGGAAATTCTAAGATTTGTAAGGAAAGGGACTGGATAGGCCCTGTGAATTGCTCATTATTGTCCAGAGAACTGGCTCAAGCAAATGTTAATTCATTTGCCATCATTAAATCTTGCATACAAAACTGGACAACACAATTAGTATGCTGTTCCATGCATTTCAAAATTATCTTAGCAAGTAACCACCACTGACTTTGTACTGTCTTAAGTCCTAGACTGATGCTCTACAATCCTGCTTTTAATCAGCCATGCTGGAGAAATGGAAAGTGGAAAAGTTCGGTTCAGATCATGCTGGAGAAATGGAAATGGAAAAGTTCAGCTATGGCTGCTTTCTTTAAGGAAGAATGAGCAACTGCTGGGATGTTCTCCTAGATGAATAGGGAAAACTCCAGGATTAGAAAGTTAACAATGGGGTGGATGAGAAGAAATGTGCTGATATTAAATCCAGATAAAATGAAGGCGCAATGGGGAGTATGGAGGCAGCTTCTGAGATTCTGCCTGTTTTGGATAAAATTAAAGTCCTTCTGGAAAAGTAGAATTATTATCTGAGAGCCCATTAATCTTCTGCTATCTATATTCATAGCTGGTAATGTGTTGATGACTACAATTGTACAGTAATGATTGGATTTGGTGGCAGGTATCTATGCCTTGATTCTATCCTGTCTTAGCTATTGCAATACGTTCTGAACAGGATTACAATTGAGAATGTCTGAGTGCTTCATTTAATGCAAGGAACAGCTTCTTGGTCTGCTACAGGGTTTATCATGATTGACTGGGGAATTCTGGGAGTTGAAGTCCACACATACTAAAATTGCCAAGTGTGAGAAACACTAGGCTACTATCTGGTATATATTGCTGGGAATCACATGATGCTTGTTAATAGACCTGCAGGCCAATTGTTGCCAACAGTTTTCAGAGCAAAAGTTAAACTCCTGTCCTAAATCCTTGTCCTTTTATCATTGTAAACCACCTAGTCACTGAGAGTGAGTTGGGTGGCCATATAAATTTTCTTAAATAAAATGGTTTATGACCTGGTCAAGAGAAAGACCCTCTATTCTTCAATCGACCTGTTAATATATGCAGGAGATGGTCTCTTTTTAGAGCGTCAATCATTGCACATATAAGCAACAAGCTATGGATTGCATTTCTTCAAAAATTTCACCTGCCCTCCTGCAATTTCTCTTAAAGACTTACAAGAGGCTTTAAAAATGAATGTTTTGGATATTAAAGAGGAGGTAAAAGATCTTATAATTGCAGAGAGGGCTATTACAGAAGAATTACTGGAGAAAAAAAATAAGCAAGTCAGAAATGATATTCTATTTGTGTTTCAAGGTCTTGCTCTGCATATTGAAAGGATTGATGACAAAATGGAGGAGATTACTGAAAATGCAACAAGACTGGAAGCTAGAATGGAGGAAGTGGAGAATAAGATAGAAATTACACAGGATGAACAAACCATCTCACAATACAGAGAAATGGAGTTTGCATTGCGTATCAGGGGACTGAAAGAAAATTCGCAGGAAGATTTAAAGATGCTTATTGTGAAAGATATTGCTTTTAAGCTTGGATGGAGACCAGAAGTTGTTGGGAATGAGATAGAAATTTTTTTTAGAGTTAATTCACGGGTTGCTAGACAGAGAAACCTACCAAGAGATGTGGTTATTTATTTTTCCAGAAGATCTATTCGTAATGAAATTATACAGGCTTTTTATAAACAGAGGTTTCAAATTGCAGCTCAAGATGTGATAATCTTAAAAGAAATACCTCCAAAAATTTTAAGAGGCAGAAAAGATTTTACCTTTCTGTCTGATGAGTTAAAACATTGTTAAATTCAGTTTAGATGGGAATTCCAAGAGGAATAGTAGTGAATTATGATGGGACACGTTATAGATTAACTACAGTTTCAAAGGGAAGAGATTTTTATCACTCTATTCTAAAGGCAAGACCGTCTTCATCCCCACAAACAAGGATAATTGAAGAGCCTGTTATGGCAGGAGCCTCCTCATTGATGGTCATGGAACAAGCAGTGTTGCCTGTACAGAATTTTGAGATAAAAGATCAAAGGATGGCACGAGCTGCCCACAAACGTAAAGAAAAAGAGCAGCAGCAGAAGAGTGGTGATAAAGTAGAAGGAATGGTTACTACAGAGCCTGTGGGAGGGGCAAGACCAAAAAGATCTTCGACAGTTGATCTACAGGCCATGCTTCAGAGGCTTCAGGCCGGTCGAGATGGCCAAGTTCTTGACCTGGAATGTTAACGGCTTAAATTCACCACAGAAACGGACAAAGGTCTTTCACTATTTGAAACAACATAATAACAACTTGATATGTCTGCAAGAGACTCGTATAACTTCAAAGGATTCAAAATTTTTGATAAACTTTCGTTTGGGATCACATTTTATGGCTCCAGCTCCAGGAAAAAAAGGGGGTGTTGTAATTTATGTGAAGAAAAATTTATCGGCTAAATTAATTGAGACTGATTTTGAAGGAAGATATGTTTTTGTGGAATTACTACTACAAGGCAAGAAAGTTCTTATTGTCGGATTATATGCCCCTAATCAACAACAGAAGCAATTCTATAAGTTTTTGCATGGGAAGATATCCCAGTTGGATTATAAATCTGTAATTTTGATGGGTGACTGGAATGGAGTTTTGGACTTAACTATAGATAAAAAGAGCTCTTCTAAAACTTTTACTCAAACTAAATTACTCAAAACTTTTTTTGATTTGAAAGAAGAGTTGGAGCTTATTGACATTTGGCGAGAAAGGAATATGAGTGATAGAGACTTTACTTTTTATTCGGATAGACATCAGTCATTTTCAAGGATTGACTTCTTTTTGATTACTAGTGATTTTCTTTCTAGGGTGAGGAAGGTAAAAATCTTTCCCAGGACTTTGTCAGACCATAGTCCGGTGTGGATGGAGCTACATTTGGAAGATGGGAACAGAAGACCCTGGAGACTGAATGAGAATTTGTTTACTCAGGAAGAGTTTGTACAAAAATGTAAAGAGTATTTAAAGGAGTTTTTTGCTTTAAATATGAATAAGGGTACATCGATGCCCATGGTTTGGGACGCCAGTAAGGTGTACATGAGGGGAATTTTGATACATTTAAATAAAGTTTCTAGGGATAAAAGGTTACAAAGACGTAGAGAAATAGAAGAAGAGATTAAATTAAGAGAAGAAGCGCTTGTTCTTAATCCAACTGATAATAACTTAAAGGTTTCTATAAAGATGCTTAGGGAACAATTTAATATGTTGATGGCAGATCAGGTGGCTACCAATCTGCGTTATATGAGATATAATACTTTTTGTAACACGAATAAGCCTGGGAGGTGGTTGGCCTACCTTCCCCCCTTTGCCTCCCCAAAAAAAAAAATAAAAAACACAAACACCCCAAAAAAAAAAACCAAACAAAAAACAAAAAAACAAACCCACAAAAAAAAAAATAAAATCCCACACACCAAAAAAAAAAAAAAAAAAAAAAAAAAAAAAAAAAAAAAAAAAAAAAAAAAAAAAAAAAAAAAAAAAAAAAAAAAAAAAAAAATAAAAAAAACACAAAAAAAAAAAAAAAAAAAAAAAAAAAAAAAAAAAAAAAAAAAAAAAAAAAAAAAAAAAAAAAAAAAAAAAAAAAAAAAAAAAAAATAAAAAAAAAAAACACAAAAAAAAAAAAAAAAAAAAAAAAAAAAAAAAAAAAAAAAAAAAAAAATAAAAAAAAAAAACAATATAACAAATATACCAAAAAAAAAACAAAATAAAAAAAAAAATAAGAAAAATAGAAACAAAAAAAAAATAAAAAAAAATAATAAAAAAAAAAAAAAAAAAGCACAAAAAAAAAAAAATAAAAAAAAAAATAAAAAAAAAAAAAAATTAAAAAGAAAAAAAAAAACACACAAATAAAAAAAAAAAAAAAAAAACATAATAAACAGAAAAAAAAAAAAATAAATAACAATAAAATTAAAAAAAAAAAAAAAAAAAAAAAAATAAAAAAAAATGAAAACAAAAAAAATAAAAAAAATGTAAAATAAAAAAAAAAAAGACAAAAAAAATAAAAAAAAAACAAAAAAAAAAAAAAAAACCCCGGGGGGCCGAGGGTTCTTAAGGGGGGGGGGGTTTCCGGCAAAATTTTCTTAGTCACCTGTAACCATACCAGCATCAGAATTGTTTGGTGGTGATGTCCATTTTACTCTCCAAGTTCATGGTGACCTAACCCTAACCCTAAGTGGAATTTTCCTCCAATGGGATTTTCCCATGTATATTACCAGAAAACTTACATAGGGTATCATAGAAAAGTCAGTGCCCTCCTAACCATACCCAAGCACTCCCAATTTGTTAGCGATGTCCATTTTGCTCTCTAAGTTCATGGTGACCTAACCCTAACCCTAAGTGGAATTTTCCTCCAATGCGATTTTACCATGTATTTTACCAGGAAACATAGATAGGGCAGCCTAGAATTCTTAGTACCCTCCTAACCATACCCAAGCACTCGGAATTTGTTGTCGATGTCCATTTTACTCTCCAATTTCATGGTGACCTAACCCTAACCCTAAGTGGAATTTTCCTCCAATGGGATTTTCCCATGTATATTACCAGAAAACAGATAGTATATCATAGACAAGTCAGTGCCCTCCTAACCATACCCAAGCACTCCGAATTTGTTAGCGATGTCCATTTTGCTCTCTAAGTTCATGGTGAACTAACCCTAACCCTAAGTGGAATTTTCCTGCAATGGGATTTTCCCATGTATTATACCAGGAAACATAAATAGGGCAGGCTAGAATACCCAGTGCCCTCCTAAACATATTCAAGCACTCCGAATTTGTTAGCGATGTCCATTTTGCTGTCCGAGTTCATGGTGACCTAACCCTAACCCTAAGTGGACTTTTCCTCCAATGGGATTTTCCCATGTATATTACCAGGAAATTATAGATAGGGCATTCTGAAGGTCAGGACTTCCTAACCAAGCCAAGTACGCGAATTTGTTGGCATGTCGGTTTTGCTTCTTCCAAGTTCATGGTGACCTAACCCATAACCCTAAGTGGAATTTTCCTCCAATGGGATTTTCCCATGTATTTTACCAGGGAACATAGATAGCGCAGCCTTAGAAAATTCTTCAGTACCCTCCTAACCATCCCAAGCACTCGGAATTTGTGGCGATGTCCATTTACCTCCACGTTCATGCTGACCTAACCGTAATCCCCTAAGTGGAATTTTCCTGCAATGGGATTTTCCCATGTATTATACCAGGAAACATAAATAGGGCAGGCTAGAATACCCAGTGCCCTCCTAAACATATTCAAGCACTCCGAATTTGTTAGCGATGTCCATTTTGCTGTCCGAGTTCATGGTGACCTAACCCTAACCCTAAGTGGAATTTTCCTCCAATGGGATTTTCCCATGTATATTACCAGGAAATATAGATAGGGCATTCTGGAAAGGTCAGTGCCTTCCTAACCAAAGCCAAGTACTCCGAATTTGTTGGCAATGTCGGTTTTGCTCTCCAAGTTCATGGTGACCTAACCCTAACCCTAAGTGGAATTTTCCTCCAATGGGATTTTCCCATGTATTTTACCAGGAAACATAGATAGCGCAGCCTAGAATTCTTAGTACCCTCCTAACCATGCCCAAGCACTCGGAATTTGTTGGCGATGTCCATTTTGTTCTTCGACTTTATGGTGACCTAACGCTAACCCTAAGTGTAATTTTCCTCCAATGGGATTTTCCCATTTATATTACCAGGAAACATACATAGGGTATCATAGAAAAGTCAGTGCCCCCCTAAAAATATTCAAGCTCTCCTAATTTGTTGGTGATATCCATTTTTCTCTCCGAGTTCATTGTGACCTAACCCTAACCCTAAGTGGAATTTTCTTCCAATGGGATATTCCCATTTATATTACCAGGAAACATAGATAGGGCAGCCTAGAATTCTTAGTATCCTCCTAACCATACCCAAGCACTTGGAATTTATTGGCGATGTCCATTTTGCTCTCCAAGTTCATGGGGACCTAACCCTAACCCTAAGTGTAATTTTCCTCCAATGTAATTTTCCCTTTTATTTTTCCAGGAAACATAAATAGGGCAGGCTAGCATTGTCAATGCCTTCCTAAAAATATTCAACCACTCCAAATTTGGTGGCGATGTCCATTTTGCTCTCCGAACTCATGGTGACCTAGCCCTAACCCCAAGTTGAATTTTCCTCCAATGGGGTTTTCCCATATATATTACCAGGAAATATAGATAGGGCATTCTGGAAAAGTCAGTGCCTTCCTAACCAAAGCCAAGAACTCCGAATTTGTTGGCGATGTCGATTTTGCTCTCCGAGTTCATGGTGACTAACCCTAACCCTGTGGAATTTTCCTCCAATGGGATTTTCCCATGTATTTTACCAGGAAATACAAATAGGGCAGGCTAGAATAGTCAGTGCCTCCTAACCATACCAAGCACTCGGAATTTGTTGGCGATGTCCATTTTACTCTCCAAGTTCATGTTGACCTAACCGTAACCCTAAGTGGAATTTTCCTCCAATGGGATTTTCCCATGTATATTACCAGAAAACATACATAGGGTATCATAGAAAAGTCAGTGCCCTCCTAACCATACCCAAGCACTCCGAATTTGTTAGCGATGTCCATTTTTCTCTCTAAGTTCATGGTGATCTAACCCTAACCCTAAGTGGAATTTTCCTCCAATGGGATTTTCCCATGTATTTTACCAGGAAACATAGATAGCGCAGCCTAGAATTCTTAGTACCGTCCTAACCATCCCCAAGCACTCGGAATTTGTTGGCGATGTCCATTTTACTCTCCAAGTTCATGGTGACCTAACCCTAACCCTAAGTGGAATTTTCGTCCAATGGGATTTTCCCATGTATATTACCAGAAAACATAGATAGGATATCATAGAAAAGTCAGTGCCCTCCTAACCATTCCCAAGCACTCCGAATTTGTTAGCGATGTCCATTTTGCTCTCCGAGTTCATGGTGACCTAACCCTAACCCTAAGTGGAATTTTCCTCCAATGGGATTTTCCCATGTATATTACCAGGAAATATAGATAGGGCATTCTGGAAAGGTCAGTGCCTTCCTAACCAAAGCCAAGTGCTCCGAATTTGTTGGCAATGTCAGTTTTGCTCTCCGAGTTCATGGTGACTTAACCCTAACCCTAAGTGGAATTTTCCTCCAATGGGATTTTCCCATGTATATTACCAGGAAACATAAATAGGGCAGGCTAGAATAGACAGTGCCGTTCTAAACAGATTCAAGCAGTCTGAATTTATTGGCGATGTCCATTTTTCTCTCTGAGTTCAGGGTGACCTAATCCTTACCCTAAGTGGAATTTTCCTCCAATGGGATTCTCTCATGTATATTACCAGAAAACTTACATAGGGTATCATAGAAAAGTCAGTGCCCTCCTAACCATACCCAAGCACTCCGAATTTGTTAGCGATCTCCATTTTGCTCTCTAAGTTCATGGTGACTAACCCTAACCCTAAGTGGAATTTTCCTCCAATGGGATTTTCCCATGTATTTTACCAGGAAACATAGATAGCGCAGCCTAGAATTCTTAGTACCGTCCTAACCATCCCCAAGCACTCGGAATTTGTTGGTGATGTCCATTTTACTCTCCAAGTTCATGGTGACCTAACCCTAACCCTAAGTGGAATTTTCCTCCAATGGGATTTTCCCATGTATATTACCAGAAAACATACATAGGGTATCATAGAAAAGTCAGTGCCCTCCTAACCATACCCAAGCACTCCGAATTTGTTAGCGATGTCCATTTTGCTCTCCGAGTTCATTGTGACCTAACTGTAACCCTAAGGGGGAATTTTCCTCCAATGGGATTTTCCCATGTATATTACCAGAAAACATACATAGGGTATCATAGAAAAGTCAGTGCCCTCCTAACCATACCCAAGCACTCCGAATTTGTTAGCGATGTCCATTTTGCTCTCCGAGTTCATTGTGACCTAACCCCAACCCTAAGTGGAATTTTCCACCAATGGGATTTTCCCATGTATATTACCAGGAAATATAGATAGGGCATTCTGGAAAAGTCAGTGCCTTCCTAACCAAAGCCAAGTACTCCGAATTTGTTGGCGATGTCCATTTTGCTCTCCGAGTTCATGGTGACCTAACCCTAACCCTTAGTGGAATTTTTCTCAAATGGAATTTTCCCATGTATTTTACCAGGATATATAAATAGGGCAGGATAGAATAGTAAGTGCCCTCCTAAAAATATTCAAGCATTCCAAATTTATTGGCGATATCCATTTTGCTCTTCGACTTCATGGTGACCTAACCCTAACCCTAAGCTGACTTTTCCTCCAATGGGATTTTTCCATGTATATTACCAAGAAACATAGATAGGGCATCCTAGAAAATTTGGTGTCCTCCTAACCATACCCAAGCACTCGTAATATGTTGGCAATGTCCATTTTTCTCTCCAAGTTCTTGGTGACCTAACGCTAAACCTAAATGAAATTTTCCTCCAATGGGATTTTCACATGTATATTACCAGGAAACATAAATAGGGCAGGCTAGAATAGACAGTGCCCTCCTAAACATATTCAAGCACTCAGAATTTATTGGCGATTTCCATTTTGCTCTCTGAGTTCATGGTGACCTAACCCTAACCCTAAGTGGAATTTTCCTGCAATGGGATTTTCCCATGTATATTACCAAGAAATATAGATCGGGCATTCTGGAAAAGTCAGTGCCTTCCTAACCAAAGCCAAGTACTCCGAATTTGTTGGTGATGTCCATTTTGCTCTCCGAGTTCATGGTGACCTAACCCTAACCCTAAGTGGAATTTTCCTCCAATGGAATTTTCCCATGTATTTTACCAGGATATATAAATAGGACAGGATAGAATAGTAAGTGCCCTCCTAAACATATTCAAGCATTCAGAATTTATTGGCGATTTCCATTTTGCTCTCTGACTTCATGGTGACCTAACCCTAACCCTTAGTGGAATTTTCCTGCAATGGGAATTTCCCATGTATATTACCAGGAAACTAAATAGGGCAGGGTAGAACAGCCAGTGCCCTCCTAAACATATTCAAGCACTCCGAATTTGTTAGCGATGTCCATTTTGCTCTCTAAGTTCATGGTGACCAAACCCTAACCCTAAGTGGAATTTTCCTGCAATGGGTTTTTCCCATGTATTTTACCAGGAAATATAAATAGGGCAGGCTAGAATAGCCAGTGCCCTCCTAAACATATTCAAGCACTCCAAATTTGTTAGCGATCTCCATTTTGCTCTCCCAATTCAAGCTGACCTAACCCCAACCCTAAGTGGAATTTTCCACCAATGGGATTTTCCCATGTATATTACCAGGAAATATAGATAGGGCATTCTGGAAAGGTCAGTGCCTTCCTAACCAAAGCCAAGTACTCCGAATTTGTTGGCAATGTCGGTTTTGCTCTCCGAGTTCATGGTGACCTAACCCTAACCCTAAGTGGAATTTTCCTCCAATGGGATTTTCCCATGTATATTACCAGGAAACATAAATAGGGCAGGCTAGAATAGCCAGTGCCGTTCTAAACAGATTCAAGCAGTCTGAATTTATTGGCGATGTCCATTTTTCTCTCTGAGTTCAGGGTGACCTAATCCTTACCCTAAGTGGAATTTTCCTCCAATGGGATTCTCTCATGTATATTACCAGGAAATATAGATCGGGCATTCTGGAAAAGTCAGTGCCTTCCTAACCAAAGCCAAGTACTCCGAATTTGTTGGTGATGTCCATTTTGCTCTGCGAGTTCATGGTGACCTAACCCTAACCCTAAGTGGAATTTTCCTCCAATGGAATTTTCCCATGTATTTTACCAGGATATATAAATAGGACAGGATAGAATAGTAAGTGCCCTCCTAAACATATTCAAGCATTCAGAATTTATTGGCGATTTCCATTTTGCTCTCTGACTTCATGGTGACCTAACCCTAACCCTTAGTGGAATTTTCCTGCAATGGGAATTTCCCATGTATATTACCAGGAAACTAAATAGGGCAGGGTAGAACAGCCAGTGCCCTCCTAAACATATTCAAGCACTCCGAATTTGTTAGCGATGTCCATTTTGCTCTCTAAGTTCATGGTGACCAAACCCTAACCCTAAGTGGAATTTTCCTGCAATGGGTTTTTCCCATGTATTTTACCAGGAAATATAAATAGGGCAGGCTAGAATAGCCAGTGCCCTCCTAAACATATTCAAGCACTCCAAATTTGTTAGCGATCTCCATTTTGCTCTCCCAATTCAAGCTGACCTAACCCCAACCCTAAGTGGAATTTTCCACCAATGGGATTTTCCCATGTATATTACCAGGAAATATAGATAGGGCATTCTGGAAAGGTCAGTGCCTTCCTAACCAAAGCCAAGTGCTCCGAATTTGTTGGCAATGTCGGTTTTGCTCTCCGAGTTCATGGTGACCTAACCCTAACCCTAAGTGGAATTTTCCTCCAATGGGATTTTCCCATGTATATTACCAGGAAACATAAATAGGGCAGGCTAGAATAGCCAGTGCCGTTCTAAACAGATTCAAGCAGTCTGAATTTATTGGCGATGTCCATTTTTCTCTCTGAGTTCAGGGTGACCTAATCTTTACCCTAAGTGGAATTTTCCTCCAATGGGATTCTCTCATTTATATTACCAGAAAACTTACATAGGGTATCATAGAAAAGTCAGTGCCCTCCTAACCATACCCAAGCACTCCGAATTTGTTAGCGATCTCCATTTTGCTCTCTAAGTTCATGGTGATCTAACCCTAACCCTAAGTGGAATTTTCCTCCAATGGGATTTTCCCATGTATTTTACCAGGAAACAAAGATAGCGCAGCCTAGAATTCTTAGTACCGTCCTAACCATCCCCAAGCACTCGGAATTTGTTGGTGATGTCCATTTTACTCTCCAAGTTCATGGTGACCTAACCCTAACCCTAAGTGGAATTTTCCTCCAATGGGATTTTCCCATGTATATTACCAGAAAACATACATAGGGTATCATAGAAAAGTCAGTGCCCTCCTAACCATACCCAAGCACTCCGAATTTGTTAGCGATGTCCATTTTGCTCTCCGAGTTCATTGTGACCTAACTGTAACCCTAAGGGGGAATTTTCCTCCAATGGGATTTTCCCATGTAGATTACCAGAAAACATACATAGGGTATCATAGAAAAGTCAGCGCCCTCCTAACCATACCCAAGCACTCCGAATTTGTTAGCGATGTCCATTTTGCTCTCTAAGTTCATGGTGACCAAACCCTAACCCTAAGTGGAATTTTCCTGCAATGGGTTTTTCCCATGTATTTTACCAGGAAATATAAATAGGGCAGGCTAGAATAGCCAGTGCCCTCCTAAACATATTCAAGCACTCCAAATTTGTTAGCGATCTCCATTTTGCTCTCCCAATTCAAGGTGACCTAACCCCAACCCTAAGTGGAATTTTCCACCAATGGGATTTTCCCATGTATATTACCAGGAAATATACATAGGGCATTCTGGAAAAGTCAGTGCCTTCCTAACCAAAGCCAAGTACTCCGAATTTGTTGGCGATGTCCATTTTGCTCTCCGAGTTCATGGTGACCTAACCCTAACCCTTAGTGGAATTTTTCTCAAATGGAATTTTCCCATGTATTTTACCAGGATATATAAATAGGGCAGGATAGAATAGTAAGTGCCCTCCTAAAAATATTCAAGCATTCCAAATTTATTGGCGATATCCATTTTGCTCTTCGACTTCATGGTGACCTAACCCTAACCCTAAGCTGACTTTTCCTCCAATGGGATTTTTCCATGTATATTACCAAGAAACATAGATAGGGCATCCTAGAAAATTTGGTGTCCTCCTAACCATACCCAAGCACTCGTAATTTGTTGGCAATGTCCATTTTTCTCTCCAAGTTCTTGGTGACCTAACGCTAAACCTAAATGAAATTTTCCTCCAATGGGATTTTCACATGTATATTACCAGGAAACATAAATAGGGCAGGCTAGAATAGCCAGTGCCCTCCTAAACATATTCAAGCACTCAGAATTTATTGGCGATTTCCATTTTGCTCTCTGAGTTCATGGTGACCTAACCCTAACCCTAAGTGGAATTTTCCTGCAATGGGATTTTCCCATGTATATTACCAGGAAATATAGATCGGGCATTCTGGAAAAGTCAGTGCCTTCCTAACCAAAGCCAAGTACTCCGAATTTGTTGGTGATGTCCATTTTGCTCTCCGAGTTCATGGTGACCTAACCCTAACCCTAAGTGGAATTTTCCTCCAATGGAATTTTCCCATGTATTTTACCAGGATATAAAAATAGGACAGGATAGAATAGTAAGTGCCCTCCTAAACATATTCAAGCATTCAGAATTTATTGGCGATTTCCATTTTGCTCTCTGACTTCATGGTGACCTAACCCTAACCCTTAGTGGAATTTTCCTGCAATGGGAATTTCCCATGTATATTACCAGGAAACTAAATAGGGCAGGGTAGAACAGCCAGTGCCCTCCTAAACATATTCAAGCAGTCAGAATTTGTTGGCGATGTCCATTTTCCTCTCCTAGTTCATGGTGACCTAACCCTATCCCTTAGTGGAATTTTCCCGCAATTGGATTTTCCTATATATTTTACCAGGAAACATAAATAGGGCAGGCTATAATAACCAGTGCCCTCCTAAACATATTCAAGCAGTCGGAATTTATTGGCGATGTCCATTTTCCACTCCTAGTTCATGGTGACCTAACCCTAACCCTAAGTGGAATTTTCCTCCAATGGGATTTTCTCATGTATATTACCAGAAAACATAAATAGGGCATCCTGGAAAAGTAAGTGCCTTCCTAACCAAACCCAAGTACTCTGAATTTGTTGGGGATGTCCATTTTGTTCTTCGACTTCATGGTGATCTAACCCTAACCCTATGTGGAATTTTCCTCCAATGGGAATTTCCCTTGTATATTACCAGGAAACATCGATGGGCAGCCTAGAATTCTTAGTACCCTCCTAACCATACCCAACCACTCCGAATTTGTTAGCGATGTCCATTTTGCTCTCTGAGTTTATGGTGACCTAACCCTAACCCTAAATGGAATTTTCCTGCAATGGGATTTTCCCATGTATTTTACCAGGAAACATAAATAGGGCAGACTAGAATGGACATCTCAAATAAATTTGGACTGCTTGAATATTTTTAGGAGGGCATTGACAATTCTACCCTGCCCTTTTTATGTTTCCTGGAAAAATAAATGGGAAAATTAAGTTGGAGGAAAATTACACTTAGGGTTAGGGTTAGGTTCCCATGAACTTAGAGAGCAAAATGGACATCGCCAACAAATTCCAAGTGCTTGGGTATGGTTAGGAGGGTACTAAGAATTCTGGGCTGCCCTATATATGTTTCCTGGTAATATAAATGGGAAAATCCCATTGGAGGAAAATTCCACTTAGGGTTAGAGTTAGGTCACCATGAACTCGGAGAGCAAAACCGACATTGCCAACAAATTCGGAGTACTTGGCTTTGGTTAGGAAGGCACTGACCTTTCCAGAATGCCCTATCTATATTTCCTGGTAATATACATGGGAAAATCCCATTGGAGGAAAATTCCACTTAGGGTTAGGGTTAGGTCACCATGAACTCGGAGAGCAAAACCGACATTGCCAACAAATTCGGAGCACTTGGCTTTGGTTAGGAAGGCACTGACCTTTCCAGAATGCCCTATCTATATTTCCTGGTAATATACATCGGCGAAAATCCCTGGAGGGAAAATTCCACTTAGGGTAGGGTCCTAGGTCACATGAACTCTGAAGAGCAAAATGGATAATCACCACCAAATTCCGATGGGCTTGTGGCATGGTTAGGATGGGTACTTAAGAATTCGAGGTGCCCTATCTATGCTTCTTGGTGATATACATGGAAAAATCCCATTGCAGGAAAATTCTACTTAGGGTTAGGGTTAGTTCACTAAGAACGTGGAGAGCAAAATGGACATCGCTAACAAATTCGCAGTGCTTGAATATGTTTAGGACGGCACTGGCTATTCTAGCCTGCCCTATGTATGTTTTCTGGTAATATACATGGGAAAATCCCATTGGAGGAAAATTCCACTTAGGGTTAGGTCACCATGAACTCGGAGAGCAAAATGGACATCACCAACAAATTCCGAGTGCTTGGGCATGGTTAGGAGGGTACTAAGAATTCTAGGCTGCCCTATCTATGTTTCCTGGTAAAATTCATGGGAAAATCCCATTGCAGGAAAATTCTACTTAGGGTTAGGGTTAGGTCACTAAGAACGTGGAGACCCAAATAGACATCGCCAACAAATTTGGAGTACTTGGGTTTTGTTAGGAGGGCACCAACTTTCCTAGGATGCCCTATCTATGCTTCTTGGTGATATACATGGGAAAATCCCATTGGAGGAAAATTCCACTTAGGGTTAGGGTTTGGTCACCATGAACTCTGAGAGCAAAATGGACATCACCAACAAATTCAGACTGCTTGAATATGTTTAGGAGGGCACTGGCTATTCTAGCCTGTCCTATTTATGTTTCCTGGTAAAATACTTAGGAAAATCCCATTGCAGGAAAATTCAACCTACGGTTAGGGTTAGGTCACCATGAACTCAGAGAGCAATATGGACATGGCTAACAAATTCGCAGTGCTTGAATATGTTTAGGAGGGCACTGGCTATTCTAGCCTGCCCTGTGTATGTTTTCTGGTAATATACATGGGAAAATCCCATTGGAGGAAAATTCCACTTAGGGTTAGGGTTAGGTCACCATGAACTTGGAGAGCAAAATGGACATCACCAACAAATTCCGAGTGCTTGGGCATGGTTAGGAGGGTACTAAGAATTCTAGGCTGCCCTATCTATGTTTCCTGGTAAAATTCATGGTAAAATCCCATTGCAGGAAAATTCTACTTAGGGTTAGGGTTAGGTCACTAAGAACGTGGAGACCCAAATAGACATCGCCAAGAAATTCGGAGTACTTGGGTTTTGTTAGGAGGGCACCAACTTTCCTAGGATGCCCTATCTATGCTTCTTGGTGATATACATGGGAAAATCCCATTGGAGGAAAATTCCACTTAGGGTTAGGGTTAGGTCACCATGAACTCGGAGAGCAAAATGGAAATCACCAACAAATTCCGAGTGCTTGGGCATGGTTAGGAGGGTACTAAGAATTCTAGGCTGCCCTATCTATGTTTCCTGGTAAAATACATGGGAAAATCCCATTGCAGGAAAATTCTACTTAGGGTTAGGGTTAGTTCACTAAGAAACTGGAGACCAAAATAGACATTGCCAACAAATTTGGAGTACTTGGGTTTTGTTAGGAGGGCACCAACTTTCCTAGGATGCCCTATCTATGCTTCTTGGTGATATACATGGGAAAATCACATTGGAGGAAAATTCCACTTAGGGTTAGGGTTAGGTCACCATGAACTCTGAGAGCAAAATGGACATCACCAACAAATTCAGACTGCTTGAATATGTTTAGGAGGGCACTGGCTATTCTAGCCTGTCCTATTTATGTTTCCTGGTAAAATACTTAGGAAAATCGCATTGCAGGAAAATTCAACTTAGGGTTAGGGTTAGGTCACCATGAACTCGGAGAGCAAAATGGACATTGCTAACAAATTCGGAGTGCTTGAATATGTTTAGGAGGCCACTGGCTATTCTAGCCTGCCCTATGTATGTTTTCTGGTAATATACATGGGAAAATCCCATTGGAGGAAAATTCCACTTAGGGTTAGGGTTAGGTCACCATGAACTCGGAGAGCAAAATGGACATCGCTAACAAATTCGCAGTGCTTGAATATGTTTAGGACGGCACTGGCTATTCTAGCCTGCCCTATGTATGTTTTCTGGTAATATACATGGGAAAATCCCATTGGAGGAAAATTCCACTTAGGGTTAGGGTTAGGTCACCATGAACTCGGAGAGCAAAATGGACATCGCTAACAAATTCGCAGTGCTTGAATATGTTTAGGACGGCACTGGCTATTCTAGCCTGCCCTATGTATGTTTTCTGGTAATATACATGGGAAAATCCCATTGGAGGAAAATTCCACTTAGGGTTAGGGTTAGGTCACCATGAACTCGGAGAGCAAAATGGACATCGCTAACAAATTCGCAGTGCTTGAATATGTTTAGGACGGCACTGGCTATTCTAGCCTGCCCTATGTATGTTTTCTGGTAATATACATGGGAAAATCCCATTGGAGGAAAATTCCACTTAGGGTTAGGTCACCATGAACTCGGAGAGCAAAATGGACATCGCCAACAAATTCCGAGTGCTAGGGCATGGTTAGGAGGGTACTAAGAATTCTAGGCTGCCCTATCTATGTTTCCTGGTAAAATACATGGGAAAATCCCATTGCAGGAAAATTCTACTTAGGGTTAGGGTTAGGTCACTAAGAACGTGGAGACCAAAATAGACATCGCCAACAAATTTGGAGTACTTGGGTTTTGTTCGGAGGGCACCAACTTTCCTAGGATGCCCTATCTATGCTTCTTGGTGATATACATGGGACAATCCCATTGGAGGAAAATTCCACTTAGGGTTAGGGTTAGGTCACCATGAACTTGGAGAGCAAAATGGACATCACCAACAAATTCCGAGTGCTTGGGCATGGTTAGGAGGGTACTAAGAATTCTAGGCTGCCCTATCTATGTTTCCTGGTAAAATTCATGGTAAAATCCCATTGCAGGAAAATTCTACTTAGGGTTAGGGTTAGGTCACTAAGAACATGGAGACCAAAATAGACATCGCCAAGAAATTCGGAGTACTTGGGTTTTGTTAGGAGAGCACCAACTTTCCTAGGATGCCCTATCTATGCTTCTTGGTGATATACATGGGAAAATCCCATTGGAGGAAAATTCCACTTAGGGTTAGGGTTAGGTCACCATGAACTCTGAGAGCAAAATGGACATCACCAACATATTCAGACTGCTTGAATATGTTTAGGAGGGCACTGGCTATTCTAGCCTGTCCTATTTATGTTTCCTGGTAAAATACTTAGGAAAATCCGATTGCAGGTAAATTCAACTTAGGGTTAGGGTTAGGTCACCATGAACTCGGAGAGCAAAATGGACATCGCTAACAAATTCGGAGTGCTTGAATATGTTTAGGAGGGCACTGGCTATTCTAGCCTGCCCTATGTATGTTTTCTGGTAATATACATGGGAAAATCCCATTGGAGGAAAATTCCACTTAGGGTTAGGGTTAGGTCACCATGAACTCGGAGAGCAAAATGGACATCGCTAACAAATTCCCGAGTGCTTGGACATGGTTAGGAGGGTACTAAGAATTCTACGCTGCCCTATCTATGTTTCCTGGTAAAATACATGGGAAAATCCCATTGCAGGAAAATTCTACTTAGGGTTAGGGTTAGGTCACTAAGAACGTGGAGACCAAAATAGACATCGCCAACAAATTTGGAGTACTTGTGTTTTGTTCGGAGGGCACCAACTTTCCTAGGATGCCCTATCTATGCTTCTTGGTGATATACATGGGAAAATCCCATTGGAGGAAAATTCCACTTAGGGTTAGGGTTAGGTCACCATGAACTCTGAGAGCAAAATGGACATCACCAACAAATTCAGACTGCTTGAATATATTTAGGAGGGCACTGGCTATTCTAGCCTGTCCTATTTATGTTTCCTGGTAAAATACTTAGGAAAATCCCATTGCAGGAAAATTCAACCTACGGTTAGGGTTAGGTCACCATGAACTCGGAGAGCAAAATGGACATCGCTAACAAATTCGCAGTGCTTGAATATGTTTAGGAGGGCACTGGCTATTCTAGCCTGCCCTATGTATGTTTTCTGGTAATATACATGGGAAAATCCCATTGGAGGAAAATTCCACTTAAGGTTAGGGTTAGGTCACCATGAACTCGGAGAGCAAAATGGACATCACCAACAAATTCCGAGTTCTTGGGCATGGTTACGAGGGTACTAAGAATTCTAGGCTGCCCTATCTATGTTTTCTGGTAATATACAGAGGAAAATCCCATTGCAGGAAAATTCCACTTAGGGTTAGGGTTAGGTCACCATGAACTCGGAGAGCAAAATGGACATCGCCAATAAATTCGGAAGTACTTGGGTTTTGTTAGGGGGCACCAAATTATAGGATGCCCTATATATGCTTCGTTGGTGATTATACATGGAAAATCCATTGGAGGAAAATTCACTTAGGGTTAGGGGTAGGGCACATGAATCTGAGAGCAAAATGGAATCACCAACAAATTTCAGACGCTGAATATGTTTAGGAGGGCATGGCATTTAGCCTGTCCTATTTATGTTCCTGGTAAAAACTTAGGACAATCCATTACAGGAAATTAAAACTCGGTTAGGGTTAGGTTCACATGAATCGGAGAGCAAAATGGACATCGCTAACAAATTCGGAGTGCTTGGGTATGGTTAGGAGGGCACTGACTTTTCTATGATAGACTATCTGTTTTCTGGTAATATACATGGGAAAATCCCATTGGAGGAAAATTCCACTTAGGGTTAGGTCACCATGAACTCGGAGAGCAAAATGGACATCACCAACAAATTCCGAGTGCTTGGGCATGGTTACGAGGGTACTAAGAATTCTAGGCTGCCCTATCTATGTTTCCTGGTAAAATTCATGGTAAAATCCCATTGCAGGAAAATTCTACTTAGGGTTAGGGTTAGGTCACTAAGAACGTGGAGACCAAAATAGACATCGCCAACAAATTGGGAGTACTTGGGTTTTGTTCGGAGGGCACCAACTTTCCTAGGATGCCCTATCTATGCTTCTTGGTGATATACATGGGAAAATCCCATTGGAGGAAAATTCCACTTAGGGTTAGGGTTAGGTCACCATGAAGAGCAAAATGGACATCACCAACAAATTCAGACTGCTTGAATATGTTTAGGAGGGCACTGGCTATTCTAGCCTGTCCTATTTATGTTTCCTGGTAAAACACTTAGGAAAATCCCATTGCAGGAAAATTCAACTTAGGGTTAGGGTTAGGTCACCATGAACTCGGAGAGCAAAATGGACATCTCTAACGAGTTCGGAGTGCTTGAATATGTTTAGGACGGCACTGGCTATTCTAGCCTGCCCTATGTATGTTTTCTGGTAATATACATGGGAAAATCCCATTGGAGGAAAATTCCACTTAGGGTTAGGGTTAGGTCACCATGAACTCGGAGAGCAAAATGGACATCACCAACAAATTCCGAGTGCTAGGGCATGGTTAGGAGGGTACTAAGAATTCTAGGCTGCCCTATCTATGTTTCCTGGTAAAATACATGGGAACATCCCATTGCAGGAAAATTCTACTTAGGGTTAGGGTTAGGTCACTAAGAACGTGGAGACCAAAATAGACATCGCCAACAAATTTGGAGTACTTGGGTTTTGTTCGGAGGGCACCAACTTTCCTAGGATGCCCTATCTATGCTTCTTGGTGATATACATGGAAAAATCCCATTGCAGGAAAATTCTACTTAGGGTTAGGGTTAGTTCACTAAGAACGTGGAGAGCAAAATGGACATCGCTAACAAATTCGCAGTGCTTGAATATGTTTAGGACGGCACTGGCTATTCTAGCCTGCCCTATGTATGTTTTCTGGTAATATACATGGGAAAATCCCATTGGAGGAAAATTCCACTTAGGGTTAGGTCACCATGAACTCGGAGAGCAAAATGGACATCACCAACAAATTCCGAGTGCTTGGGCATGGTTAGGAGGGTACTAAGAATTCTAGGCTGCCCTATCTATGTTTCCTGGTAAAATTCATGGGAAAATCCCATTGCAGGAAAATTCTACTTAGGGTTAGGGTTAGGTCACTAAGAACGTGGAGACCAAAATAGACATCGCCAACAAATTTGGAGTACTTGGGTTTTGTTAGGAGGGCACCAACTTTCCTAGGATGCCCTATCTATGCTTCTTGGTGATACACATGGGAAAATCCCATTGGAGGAAAATTCCACTTAGGGTTAGGGTTAGGTCACCATGAACTCTGAGAGCAAAATGGACATCACCAACAAATTCAGACTGCTTGAATATGTTTAGGAGGGCACTGGCTATTCTAGCCTGTCCTATTTATATTTCCTGGTAAAATACTTAGGAAAATCCCATTGCAGGAAAATTCAACCTACGGTTAGGGTTAGGTCACCATGAACTCAGAGAGCAATATGGACATGGCTAACAAATTCGCAGTGCTTGAATATGTTTAGGAGGGCACTGGCTATTCTAGCCTGCCCTGTGTATGTTTTCTGGTAATATACATGGGAAAATCCCATTGGAGGAAAATTCCACTTAGGGTTAGGGTTAGGTCACCATGAACTCGGAGAGCAAAATGGACATCACCAACAAATTCCGAGTGCTTGGGCATGGTTAGGAGGGTACTAAGAATTCTAGGCTGCCCTATCTATGTTTCCTGGTAAAATACATGGGAACATCCCATTGCAGGAAAATTCTACTTAGGGTTAGGGTTAGGTCACTAAGAACGTGGAGACCAAAATAGACATCGCCAACAAATTTGGAGTACTTGGGTTTTGTTCGGAGGGCACCAACTTTCCTAGGATGCCCTATCTATGCTTCTTGGTGATATACATGGGAAAATCCCATTGGAGGAAAATTCCACTTAGGGTTAGGGTTTGGTCACCATGAACTCTGAGAGCAAAATGGACATCACCAACAAATTCAAACTGCTTGAATATGTTTAGGAGGGCACTGGCTATTCTAGCCTGTCCTATTTATGTTTCCTGGTAAAATACTTAGGAAAATCCCATTGCAGGAAAATTCAACCTACGGTTAGGGTTAGGTCACCATGAACTCGGAGAGCAAAATGGACATCGCTAACAAATTCGCAGTGCTTGAATATGTTTAGGACGGCACTGGCTATTCTAGCCTGCCCTATGTATGT
>NW_024100067.1:0-7633 GCF_016545835.1 Crotalus tigris
AGGGCACTGGCTATTCTAGCCTGTCCTATTTATGTTTCCTGGTAAAACACTTAGGAAAATCCCATTGCAGGAAAATTCAACTTAGGGTTAGGGTTAGGTCACCATGAACTCGGAGAGCAAAATGGACATCTCTAACGAGTTCGGAGTGCTTGAATTTGTTTAGGAGGGCACTGGCTATTCTAGCCTGCCCTATGTATGTTTTCTGGTAATATACATGGGAAAATCCCATTGGAGGAAAATTCCACTTAGGGTTAGGTCACCATGAACTCGGAGAGCAAAATGGACATCACCAACAAATTCCGAGTGCTAGGGCATGGTTAGGAGGGTACTAAGAATTCTAGGCTGCCCTATCTATGTTTCCTGGTAAAATACATGGGAACATCCCATTGCAGGAAAATTCTACTTAGGGTTAGGGTTAGGTCACTAAGAACGTGGAGACCAAAATAGACATCGCCAACAAATTTGGAGTACTTGGGTTTTGTTCGGAGGGCACCAACTTTCCTAGGATGCCCTATCTATGCTTCTTGGTGATATACATGGAAAAATCCCATTGCAGGAAAATTCTACTTAGGGTTAGGGTTAGTTCACTAAGAACGTGGAGAGCAAAATGGACATCGCTAACAAATTCGCAGTGCTTGAATATGTTTAGGACGGCACTGGCTATTCTAGCCTGCCCTATGTATGTTTTCTGGTAATATACATGGGAAAATCCCATTGGAGGAAAATTCCACTTAGGGTTAGGTCACCATGAACTCGGAGAGCAAAATGGACATCACCAACAAATTCCGAGTGCTTGGGCATGGTTAGGAGGGTACTAAGAATTCTAGGCTGCCCTATCTATGTTTCCTGGTAAAATTCATGGGAAAATCCCATTGCAGGAAAATTCTACTTAGGGTTAGGGTTAGGTCACTAAGAACGTGGAGACCCAAATAGACATCGCCAAGAAATTCGGAGTACTTGGGTTTTGTTAGGAGGGCACCAACTTTCCTAGGATGCCCTATCTATGCTTCTTGGTGATATACATGGGAAAATCCCATTGGAGGAAAATTCCACTTAGGGTTAGGGTTTGGTCACCATGAACTCTGAGAGCAAAATGGACATCACCAACAAATTCAGACTGCTTGAATATGTTTAGGAGGGCACTGGCTATTCTAGCCTGTCCTATTTATGTTTCCTGGTAAAATACTTAGGAAAATCCCATTGCAGGAAAATTCAACCTACGGTTAGGGTTAGGTCACCATGAACTCAGAGAGCAATATGGACAGGGCTAACAAATTCGCAGTGCTTGAATATGTTTAGGAGGGCACTGGCTATTCTAGCCTGCCCTGTGTATTTTTTCTGGTAATATACATGGGAAAATCCCATTGGAGGAAAATTCCACTTAGGGTTAGGGTTAGGTCACCATGAACTCGGAGAGCAAAATGGACATCACCAACAAATTCCGAGTGCTTGGGCATGGTTAGGAGGGTACTAAGAATTCTAGGCTGCCCTATCTATGTTTCCTGGTAAAATTCATGGTAAAATCCCATTGCAGGAAAATTCTACTTAGGGTTAGGGTTAGGTCACTAAGAACGTGGAGACCAAAATAGACATCGCCAACAAATTTGGAGTACTTGGGTTTTGTTCGGAGGGCACCAACTTTCCTAGGATGCCCTATCTATGCTTCTTGGTGATATACATGGGAAAATCCCATTGGAGGAAAATTCCACTTAGGGTTAGGGTTTGGTCACCATGAACTCTGAGAGCAAAATGGACATCACCAACAAATTCAGACTGCTTGAATATGTTTAGGAGGGCACTGGCTATTCTAGCCTGTCCTATTTATGTTTCCTGGTAAAACACTTAGGAAAATCCCATTGCAGGAAAATTCAACTTAGGGTTAGGGTTAGGTCACCATGAACTCGGAGAGCAAAATGGACATCTCTAACGAGTTCGGAGTGCTTGAATATGTTTAGGACGGCACTGGCTATTCTAGCCTGCCCTATGTATGTTTTCTGGTAATATACATGGGAAAATCCCATTGGAGGAAAATTCCACTTAGGGTTAGGGTTAGGTCACCATGAACTCGGAGAGCAAAATGGACATCGCTAACAAATTCGCAGTGCTTGAATATGTTTAGGACGGCACTGGCTATTCTAGCCTGCCCTATGTATGTTTTCTGGTAATATACATGGGAAAATCGCATTGGAGGAAAATTCAACTTAGGGTTAGGGTTAGGTCACCATGAACTCGGAGAGCAAAATGGACATTGCTAACAAATTCGGAGTGCTTGAATATGTTTAGGAGGCCACTGGCTATTCTAGCCTGCCCTATGTATGTTTTCTGGTAATATACATGGGAAAATCCCATTGGAGGAAAATTCCACTTAGGGTTAGGGTTAGGTCACCATGAACTCGGAGAGCAAAATGGACATCACCAACAAATTCCGAGTGCTTGGGCATGGTTAGGAGGGTACTAACAATTCTAGGCTGCCCTATGTATGTTTCCTGGTAAAACACATGGGAAAATCCCATTGCAGGAAAATTCTACTTAGGGTTAGGGTTAGGTCACTAAGAACGTGGAGACCAAAATAGACTCGCCAACAAATTGGAGTACTTGGTTTTGTTTCGAGGGCACCAACTTTCCTAGATGCACTATCTATGTTCCTGGTAAAATACATGCGAAAATCCCATTGGAGGAAAATTCCACTTAGGGTTAGGGTTTGACCACTATGAACTCATAGAGCAAAATGGACATTATCATCCAATTCGGAGTGCTTGGGTATGTTTAGGAGGGCAGTGAGTTTTCTTTCCTGGACTATCTATGTTTCCTGGTAAAATACATGGGAAAATCCCATTGGAGGAAAATTCCACTTAGGGTTAGGGTTTGATCACTATGAACTCTGAGAGCAAAATGGACATTGCCAACAAATTTGTAGTACTTGGGGTTTTGTTAGGAGGGCACCAACCTTTCATAGGATGCCCTATCTATGCTTCTTGGTGATATACATGGGAACCCATTGGGGAACATTCCACTTAGGGTTAGGTTTGGTTCACCATGAACTCTGAGAGCAAAATGGACATCACCAACAAATTCAGACTGCTTGAATATGTTTAGGAGGGCACTGGCTATTCTAGCCTGTCCTATTTATATTTCCTGGTAAAATACTTAGGAAAATCCCATTGCAGGAAAATTCAACCTACGGTTAGGGTTAGGTCACCATGAACTCAGAGAGCAATATGGACATGGCTAACAAATTCGCAGTGCTTGAATATGTTTAGGAGGGCACTGGCTATTCTAGCCTGCCCTGTGTATGTTTTCTGGTAATATACATGGGAAAATCCCATTGGAGGAAAATTCCACTTAGGGTTAGGGTTAGGTCACCATGAACTTGGAGAGCAAAATGGACATCACCAACAAATTCCGAGTGCTTGGGCATGGTTAGGAGGGTACTAAGAATTCTAGGCTGCCCTATCTATGTTTCCTGGTAAAATTCATGGTAAAATCCCATTGCAGGAAAATTCTACTTAGGGTTAGGGTTAGGTCACTAAGAACATGGAGACCAAAATAGACATCGCCAAGAAATTCGGAGTACTTGGGTTTTGTTAGGAGAGCACCAACTTTCCTAGGATGCCCTATCTATGCTTCTTGGTGATATACATGGGAAAATCCCATTGGAGGAAAATTCCACTTAGGGTTAGGGTTAGGTCACCATGAACTCTGAGAGCAAAATGGACATCACCAACATATTCAGACTGCTTGAATATGTTTAGGAGGGCACTGGCTATTCTAGCCTGTCCTATTTATGTTTCCTGGTAAAATACTTAGGAAAATCCGATTGCAGGTAAATTCAACTTAGGGTTAGGGTTAGGTCACCATGAACTCGGAGAGCAAAATGGACATCGCTAACAAATTCGGAGTGCTTGAATATGTTTAGGAGGGCACTGGCTATTCTAGCCTGCCCTATGTATGTTTTCTGGTAATATACATGGGAAAATCCCATTGGAGGAAAATTCCACTTAGGGTTAGGGTTAGGTCACCATGAACTCGGAGAGCAAAATGGACATCGCTAACAAATTCGCAGTGCTTGAATATGTTTAGGACGGCACTGGCTATTCTAGCCTGCCCTATGTATGTTTTCTGGTAATATACATGGGAAAATCCCATTGGAGGAAAATTCCACCTAGGGTTAGGGTTAGGTCACCATGAACTCGGAGAGCAAAATGGACATCGCTAACAAATTCGCAGTGCTTGAATATGTTTAGGACGGCACTGGCTATTCTAGCCTGCCCTATGTATGTTTTCTGGTAATATACATGGGAAAATCCCATTGGAGGAAAATTCCACTTAGGGTTAGGTCACCATGAACTCGGAGAGCAAAATGGACATCGCCAACAAATTCCGAGTGCTAGGGCATGGTTAGGAGGGTACTAAGAATTCTAGGCTGCCCTATCTATGTTTCCTGGTAAAATACATGGGAAAATCCCATTGCAGGAAAATTCTACTTAGGGTTAGGGTTAGGTCACTAAGAACGTGGAGACCAAAATAGACATCGCCAACAAATTTGGAGTACTTGGGTTTTGTTCGGAGGGCACCAACTTTCCTAGGATGCCCTATCTATGCTTCTTGGTGATATACATGGGAAAATCCCATTGGAGGAAAATTCCACTTAGGGTTAGGGTTAGGTCACCATGAACTCTGAGAGCAAAATGGACATCACCAACAAATTCCGAGTGCTTGGGCATGGTTAGGAGGGTACTAAGAATTCTAGGCTGCCCTATCTATGTTTCCTGGTAAAATACATGGGAACATCCCATTGCAGGAAAATTCTACTTAGGGTTAGGGTTAGGTCACTAAGAACGTGGAGACCAAAATAGACATCGCCAACAAATTTGGAGTACTTGGGTTGTTAGGAGGGCATCCCAACTCTAGGATGCCCTATTCTATGCTGCTGTGATATACATGGGAAAATTTCCCAATTGGAGGAAACATTCCACTTAGGCGTTAGGGTTTGGTCACCAGCGAACTCTGAGAGCAAAAAAATGGACATCACCAACAAATTCAGATTCTGCTTGAATATGTTTAGCGAGGCAATGGCGTATTCTAGCTGTCTATTTAGGTTTGTTTCCTGGTAAAATACTTAGGAAAATCCCATTGCAGGAAAATTCAACCTACGGTTAGGGTTAGGTCACCATGAACTCAGAGAGCAATATGGACATGGCTAACAAATTCGCAGTGCTTGAATATGTTTAGGAGGGCACTGGCTATTCTAGCCTGCCCTGTGTATGTTTTCTGGTAATATACATGGGAAAATCCCATTGGAGGAAAATTCCACTTAGGGTTAGGGTTAGGTCACCATGAACTCGGAGAGCAAAATGGACATCACCAACAAATTCCGAGTGATTGGGCATGGTTAGGAGGGTACTAAGAATTCTAGGCTGCCCTATCTATGTTTCCTGGTAAAATTCATGGGAAAATCCCATTGCAGGAAAATTCTACTTAGGGTTAGGGTTAGGTCACTAAGAACGTGGAGACCCAAATAGACATCGCCAAGAAATTCGGAGTACTTGGGTTTTGTTAGGAGGGCACCAACTTTACGAGGCTGCCCTTTCTATGTTTCCTTGTAAAATACATGGGAAAATTCCATAGGAGGAAAATTCCACTTAGGGTTAGGGTGAGGTCACCATGAACTCTGAGAGCAAAATGGACATCACCAACAAATTCAGACTGCTTGAATATATTTAGGAGGGCACTGGCTATTCTAGCCTGTCCTATTTATGTTTCCTGGTAAAATACTTAGGAAAATCCCATTGCAGGAAAATTCAACCTACGGTTAGGGTTAGGTCACCATGAACTCGGAGAGCAAAATGGACATCGCTAACAAATTCGCAGTGCTTGAATATGTTTAGGAGGGCACTGGCTATTCTAGCCTGCCCTATGTATGTTTTCTGGTAATATACATGGGAAAATCCCATTGGAGGAAAATTCCACTTAAGGTTAGGGTTAGGTCACCATGAACTCGGAGAGCAAAATGGACATCACCAACAAATTCCGAGTGCTTGGGCATGGTTAGGAGGGTACTAAGAATTCTAGGCTGCCCTATCTATGTTTCCTGGTAAAATTCATGGTAAAATCCCATTGCAGGAAAATTCTACTTAGGGTTAGGGTTAGGTCACTAAGAACGTGGAGACCAAAATAGACATCGCCAACAAATTTGGAGTACTTGGGTTTTGTTAGGAGGGCACCAACTTTCCTAGGATGCCCTATCTATGCTTCTTGGTGATACACATGGGAAAATCCCATTGGAGGAAAATTCCACTTAGGGTTAGGGTTAGGTCACCATGAACTCTGAGAGCAAAATGGACATCACCAACAAATTCAGACTGCTTGAATATGTTTAGGAGGGCACTGGCTATTCTAGCCTGTCCTATTTATGTTTCCTGGTAAAATACTTAGGAAAATCGCATTGCAGGAAAATTCAACTTAGGGTTAGGGTTAGGTCACTATGAACTCGGAGAGCAAAATGGACATTGCTAACAAATTCGGAGTGCTTGAATATGTTTAGGAGGCCACTGGCTATTCTAGCCTGCCCTATGTATGTTTTCTGGTAATATACATGGGAAAATCCCATTGGAGTAAAATTCCACTTAGGGTTAGGGTTAGGTCACCATGAACTCGGAGAGCAAAATGGACATCACCAACAAATTCCGAGTGCTTGGGCATGGTTAGGAGGGTACGAACAATCTAGGCTGCCCTATGTATTTTCCTGGTAAAACACATGGGAAAATCCCATTGCAGAAAATTTCTACTTAGGGTTGGTTAGTTCCCTAGAACGTGGAGACCAAAATAGACATCGCCAACAAATTTGGAAGTACTTGGGTTTTGTTCGGAGGGCACCAACTTTCCTAGGATTCCCTCTATGCTTCTTGGGTGATATACATGGGAAAATCCCATTGGAGGAAAATTCCACTTAGGGTTAGGGTTAGGTCACCATGAACTCGGAGAGCAAAATGGACATCACCAACAAATTCCGAGTGCTTGGGCATGGTTAGGAGGGTACTAACAATTCTAGGCTGCCCTATGTATGTTTCCTGGTAAAACACATGGGAAAATCCCATTGCAGGAAAATTCTACTTAGGGTTAGGGTTAGGTCACTAAGAACGTGGAGACCAAAATAGACATCGCCAACAAATTGGGAGTACTTGGGTTTTGTTAGGAGGGCACCAACTTTCCTAGGATGCCCTATCTATGCTTCTTGGTGATATACATGGGAAAATCCCATTGGAGGAAAATTCCACTTAGGGTTAGGGTTTGGTCACCATGAACTCTGAGAGCAAAATGGACATCAACAAATTCAGACTGCTTGAATATGTTTAGGAGGGCACTGGCTATTCTAGCCTGTCCTATTTATGTTTCCTGGTAAAATACTTAGGAAAATCCCATTGCAGGAAAATTCAACCTACGGTTAGGGTTAGGTCACCATGAACTCGGAGAGCAAAATGGACATGGCTAACAAATTCGCAGTGCTTAAATATGTTTAGGAGGGCACGGGCTATTCTAGCCTGCCCTGTGTATGTTTTCTGGTAATATACATGGGAAAATCCCATTGGAGGAAAATTCCACTTAGGGTTAGGGTTAGGTCACCATGAACTCG